>NW_007245857.1:675516-695438 GCF_000164805.1 Carlito syrichta | reverse complement strand
TCAGCCTTCTATGTAACTGGAAGTATAAGCACGTGCCACCACACCCAGCTAATTTTTTTGATTTATTGTAGAGATGAGGTTTCCCCAAGTTGCCCAGGCGGGTCTCGAACCCCGCGGGCTCAGGCAATTCACTCACCTCAGCCTCCCAAAGTACGGGATTACAGGCTGAGCCACTGAGCCCGGCAGAAATGCATTTCTTATATGATAAGACTTGAAAGTCAAAATGACTCCTTGATCCATGGACTGCAGAATGGATATTGTGTTAGCAGGCATGAAAACAACAGTTAATTTCTCTGTACATCTCCATCAGAGCTCCTGAGTGACTAAGTGTACTGTCAATGAACAATAATATTTTGAAAGACATTTTTTTTTTTTCTGAGCAGTAGGTCTCAAAGTAGGGCTTAAAATATTCAGTAAACCATGCTGTAAACGGGTGTGCTGTCATCCAGGCTTTGTTTTTCCATTTATAGAGAACAGGCAAAGTAGACTTAGCACCATTCTTAAGGGATTTTCAGAATGATAAATGAGCATTGGCTTCAACTTAAAGTCACCAGCTGCATTAGCCCCTAACAAGAGTCAGCCTGTATTTTGAAGCAGTGACTTCTCCTCTTTAGCTGTGAAAGTACTAGATGGTTTATTCTGCCAATGCAAGTCTGTTCCATCTGTAATGCTGTTCCATTGAAAATCTGCTGTTTAGCATAGCCACCCTCCTCAATGAGCATAGCCAGATCTTCCAGATAACTTGCTGCAGCTTCTCCATCAGCACTTGCTGTCTCACTTAGCATGCTTATGTGATGGAGACAGCTTCTTTCCTTAAACCTCATGAACCAACCTCTGGTAGATTTAAACTTTTCTTCTGCAGCTTCCACACCCCTCTCAGTCTTCATAGAATTGAAGAGAGTTAGGGCCTTGCTTTGGATTAGGGTTTGGCTTAAGGGAATGTTGTGGTTGGTTTGATCATCTATCCAGATCACTGAAACTTTCTCCATATCAGCATAAAGCTGTTTTGCTTTCTTACTATTCTCTGTTCACTGAAGTGGCACGTTTAATTTTCTTCAAGCACTTTTCCTTTGTGTTCACAACTTGTCTATTTGGCACAAGAGGCCTAGCTCTTGGCCTATTTCAGCTTTTGACATGTCTTCCTCCCCAAACGTAATCATTTCTAGCTTTTGATTTAAAGTGACAGATGTACAACTCTTACTTTCATTTGAACACTTGGCCATTGTAGGGTTACTAATGGGCCTGATTTTGATATCGTTGTGTCTCAGGGAACGGGAAGGCCCAAGGAAAGGGAGAGAGAGATTGGTAGAGCAATCAGAACACACACGACATTTATCAACTAAGTTCACTTGCCTTCTATCAGTGTGGTTCATGGCATTCCAAAACAATTACAACAGTAACATCACAGATCACCATAGTGGAGGTAATAATCATGAGAAAGTAAGAAATATTGAGAGACTTGCCCAAGTGTGTCACACAAAATGAGCACACGCTGTTGGAAAAATGGCATTGACAGACTTGCTCACCACAGGGATGCCACAGTCTTTCAATTTGTAAAAATAAGAGCAATAGCTGTGAAGCGCAACAAAGCAGAGTGCACTAACACAAGGTATGTCTGTAGTGTGGCTGTAAGGGCTGCAAGGGAGAGAGATGGACACAGTGACAGGACAGGGACAAGGGTCATTAGAGTTAGGGGTGTGCAGAAGATATTGATGATGTCTTCTTTAAGAGTAACACAAATGTAGATGTTTTCCTACCATGAGTGGAAAAAAACAATAACTCTAAAATTCTCCAGCAAAAAATGAAGAAGTAGAGTGTTGAGGAAAAAATAAAGTACTTAGAGGAAATTGGGCATCTCTTTTTTTTTTTTTTTTTTTTTTTTGAGTCAGAGTCTCACTCCATCACCCAGGCTGGAGGGCAGTGGCATGCTCACTGCTACCGCAGCCTCAACCTGCGGGGCTCCAGCAATTCACCACTTCAACCTTCCAAGTAGCTGAAACTACAGACCCATGCTTACCCTGCCCGACTCATTTTTTATTTATTGTAGAGACGAAATCTCGCCAAGTTGCCCAGGCTGGTTTCGAACCCACAGGCTCAGGCAATCCACGAGTCTTGGCATCCCAAAGTGCTGGGATTACAAGCTGAGCTACTGAGCCCAGCCAGTTGGGCATCTTTTGTGCCCTCTCATCCTACTTTTCCTGCAGGCATAACCTGATGCTCCTGACCACACAGCTGCTCCATGTGCCTCTGGCGTTCCACCCATGGTTGCCCTGACACTGCCAGGTGGTACCCCGTGGGACCTCCCCAGCATTCATGCATTCAGGGAGGATTGCCCTTGTCCCATGGTGTAAGCCTGAACTCCTGGGAGATGGAACCAGTGGATACTGTTTCCTTCTCTGTCTCCAGATGACACAGTCTGAGGCATGTTCTATACTAGTATCTATATTGAGAGGGATACTATGGGGATCGAGCCTGTGATGGTTAATTTTATGTGTCGGCTTGGAGGGTATCTTTGGATGAGATTTACATTTAAATTAGTGAATTTTAGGTATAGCACATTTCCCTCTGCAATGAGGGTGGGCCCCATCTAATCAGTTGAAGGCCTGGATAGACCAAAACGTTCATGTGATGGTTAATTTTAGGTGTTAATTTGATGGGATTAAAGTATACCTATATAACTGGTAAAGGATTATCTCTAGGTGTGTCTATAAGAGTGTTTCTGAGGAAATTGGCCTGTGAGTTGGTGGACTGAGTGGGGAAAATCCACCCTCAGTCTGGGTGGGCACCATCTAGTGTCCAGATCAAAAAGGCAGAAGATGGGGGGATTCTTGCTATCTTTCTTCTAGACCTGGGACACCCTTCTTCTCCTGTCCTTGAACACTGAAACTCCAGGTGCTTGGGTCAGGCATGGTAGCTCATGCCTGTAATCCCAGCACTTTAAGAGGCTGAGGCAGAAGCATGGCTTGTACCCAGAAGTTTGAGACCAGCAAGGGCAACATAGCGAAACTTTTTCTCCACAAAAAAAAAAAGTCGTCAGGTGTGGTGGCACATACCTGTAGACCCAGCTACTCAGAAGGCTGAGGCAGGAGGATCTCTTCAGCCCAGGATTTGGAGACAGCAGTGAGCCGCAGTAAGCCATGATTGTGCCACTGCACTCCAGCCTGGACAACAGAGAGACAATTATTCAAAAACAGGAAGGAAGGAGCGGGAGAAGGAAGGGAGGGAGGAACAAACTCCACATTCTCCAGACCCCCAAGGCTTCCAGGCCTTCTGCTTCAGACTAAGTGTTACACCATCAGCTCTCCTGGTTCCGAGGCTTCCAGACTTGGACTGATCCACCCTACTGGCTTCCCTTGTTCTCCAGGTTGCAGATGGCCAGCTGTGGACTTCTCAGCCTCCATAATCTTGTGGGTCAATTCCCCTAATAAAGCCCCTCTCACATATCTACAGCCAGATATCCTATTGGTTTTATCTCCCTGGAGAACCCTGACTAATACAGTCGGCCTCCTGGGGCAAAAAGAAACTCGCCTGCACACTGCCTTCAAACTGCACCTGCACCTTCAGCTCTCCTGGGTCTCCAGCCTGCCAGCCTAGAATGCAGATTAGAACATGCTCACCTCCATAATCTCATGAGTTCATTCTTAATAAACACACACACACACACCCTCTTGGTTTGCCTGGAGAACCCTAACTCACACAGAGCACCAGTGCCCACAGCAGCAACCAAGTCGACAGTACACCCTTAGATGAACTTTCCTTCTTTCGGAGGAGAGAATTCACCTCCTGGATTCCCTGTTAAACTCTCCCTGGTTTTTGTGTTCACTCACTTTGAAATAAACTAGCCAAGTGCAAAACCTTATCTTACTTTCTAGGGGAACCTCAGCCAGGAGAGAATGTTTGCACCTGTATTACTGAGGGCAGTCAATACACAAGTATACTCCTAGCTCAAAGGGAGCCTTATGTGTTTCCTATTTCTTTTTTTTTTTTTTTTAAATGGAGTCTCACTCTGTTGCCCAGACTGGAGTGCAGTGGCCACTCCCAGCCACCGCAGCCTCGACCTGCTGGGCTCCGGCGATCCTTCCGCCTCAGCCTTCCAAGTAGCTGGAACTACAGGCACGTGCTATCACGCCTGGCTAATTTTTGATTTATTGTGGAGATGAGGTCTCGCCTGCCCAGGCGGGTCTCGAACCCACGGGCTCAGGCAATTCACTCACCTCAGCCTCCCAAAGCGCAGGATTACAGGCTAAGCCACCGAGCCCGGCTGTGTTTCCTATTTCTAAGCATCATGAGATCCAGAACACTAGCCAGAAGGCTAGAGTATGATGGAAGAAATGCTGGTTGGATGCTTCTCACTTCTCCAGTGGGATTGCGGTGCTCCCCATCAAAGAGCATTACTTACATCCCCTTCCCTGTGTTGCTTAGCATGTGGTAAGGTTTCAAAAATGCTTGCTAGACTAAATTGAATATTATATTTAAAACTCGTCCGTGTCTTGTCATGATAGATATACTTGGACTGTGTTATTGTCCAAATGTTGTAATGTTTGGTTAAGAATTTCAGCCTTGATATCAGATGGGGCTGGGCTTGCACCTGGATTCCTCCACTAACAAGCTATGGCACATTGTAATCTCTCTAAAAAGAAATATAATTAAGCCGGGCTCGGTGGCCCAGCCTGTAATCCCGCGCCTTTGGGAGGCTGAGGTGAGTGCATTGCCTGATTCCGCGGGTTCGAGATCCGCCTGGGCAGCAAGACCTCATCTCTACAATAAATAAAAAAATCAGCCGGGCATGGTAGTGCATGCCTGTAATTTCAGCTACTCGGAAGGCTGAGGCGGAAGGATCGCCGGAGTCCAGCAGGCGAGGCTGCAGTGGTCAGGAGCGGCCACTGTACTCCAGTCTGGGCGACCGAGTGAGACTCCAGCTTAAAAAAAAAAAGAGCTATAATTAGATGTATATGATGAGAGAACATAATGTCCACCTAGTGTTCTCTTTCCAACTAACCATCAATAAAAGAATCAGGGAGAAAAGAGAGCTCTCCCGCCCCTTTACAAGACTAAAAGAATACCACTATATAGATTTTCACTGAAAAAAATACTACAAGATTTATTTCAGAAGGAAAACATATGAAAGAGAAAAATGTAGGAGACAAGAGGCCTAACTATTGGCCAATCTCAATGGTGAAAAATAACTGGTAACTATGTAGGCAAATCTAAATAATCATTGACCATATAAAAACAACAGCAATAATGACTAATTTGAAGAATATAGAAATGAAGTGGAAGTAAAATAATAAACAATAATGACATACAAGATAGGAAATGGGTGTTTGAGCTAAAGTATTTTAAGCTCTTGATATCATCTAAAACAAGAGATATTGATTAATTTCAGGTAAGTCAAAAATGAATGTTAAATACGCAAACAGGATAAAACCTTCATCTCATGGTGTGGGGTAGAAGTAGAGGAACGGGTGTAATAAAAACTCAATCAACCCCACAGAAGGAAAGAAGAGTTTTTTAAAAAAAAATAAAATAAAAAAAGAAATGTAGAAAGCACAGAATTAGATAGTATCTACGGTCACAATGAGTGCAAACAGACTAAAGTTTCCACTACAAAACATAGAATCACAGACTAGATATAGATAAGGAAAATTCATCTATATGATATTAAAAGAAACATACTTGAGGTTGAAGTACCCAGAAAGATTGAGACTAAAGAGAGGGGGAGAAAAGGCTTACCAGACAAATATTAACCACAAGAAAGCTGGTGGTGTTATTTTGTTCTCAGAAAAAATGGAAAGACTGAAAGTATTATTAGAGATAAGAGTCTGTAATGAAGGAAAGCCACAAAGGTATAAAAATTCTGAACCTGTTTTAAACCTAACAACATAATCTCAAAACAGGAACCAAAAATTGACAGGATTACAAGAAGAAATTGGCAAATCCATATCAAAGTTAAAGAATACACCACTTTCCCAAGAACATATTGAACATTTACAAAAATTGACCACATACTGAGCTATAATGCAAGATTCAACAAATAACAAAAGTGGATAATAAAGACCAATTTCTTGAATTCAGCTTAATAAAAATAGAAATCATTAAGAGAAAATAAGTCCAAAATGTCCATACAGATGAACATTTTAAAAATAAGCTCCAATATAACTCATGGATCAAAGAAGAATCCAGAAACCATAATTTAGGACTGAATAAGAATATTTTTGAACATCCCCTCAATGGCATACTCCTCTACCCCATTCTGACCAATGCTGTTAAGCAAAATGCACACACAGGCACACACGTGCAGTATACTGGGAAGGAAGAAACAACACTACCTTTATTTGCAGAAGACCCCAACACAAAAAATCAAAGACAAGCCCCGGGCAGAAAAAAGTCCAATTAGGCTGCAGAATATAAGAGAAATATTCACAAGTCAACTGTGTGTCTATATGCCCACAAAAAATGGTTGGAAATTATAATTCTTAAGGAACTTCAAAGTATTTAAAATACCTAGGAATATATAAAACAAAAGACAAGTAAAATGTTTATGTTGAAAATTATAAAACTTCTTGAATAACATAAATGGATGAGAAAACTTCTCATTTAGATTAGCATTCTCCCAAAATTAGTAATATTAAATGCTGTTTCACACAAAATCTCAACAGCCTCTTTCTGTTTTGTTTTTTATTTTTTAGAGACAGGGTCTTTCTCAGGCTGAAGCACAGTGGTACAGTTATGGTTTACTGCAGCCTGGAACTCCTGGGCTCCAGTGATCCTTCTGCCTCAACCTCCTGAGTAGCTAGGACTACAGGTGTGCACCACCATGCCCAAGTTTTTTATTTTTTGTAGACACAGGCTCTTACCATATTGCCCAGGCTGATCTCAAACACTTGGCTTCAAAGAACCCACCCATCTCAGCTTCCCAAAATGTCATCAGGGTTTTCTGAAGAACTTGTAAATTGGAAGAGCATATGGAAGAGCAAAAAGGCAAGTACAACCAAGAGCATTTTATTTTATTTTTATTTATTTATTTTTGATTTGGAGTCTCACTCTGTCGCCCAGACTGTAGTGCAGTGGCATGCTCCTGGCCACCGCAGCCTTGCCCTGCTGGGCTCCAGCGATCCTTCTGCCTCAGCCTTCCACGTAGCCAGAACTAGAGGTGTGTACTACCACGCCTGGCTAATTTTTTATTTATTGTAGAGACGAGGTCTCGTCAGGTTGCCCAGGCGGGTCTCAAACCCGCGGGCTCAGTCAATTCATTCGCCTCGGCCTCCCAAAGTGATGGGATTACAGGCTGAAGCCAAGAGCATTTTAAATAAAGTAAGGAGACTTGTTTTTCCAGTTATTAAGACTTACTATGACGCCATTATAAGCAAGATACTGGTATTGAGATAAACATACCTTGAATCAGAATAGAGAGCAAAGGAGAGGGGATAGGGAAAGATTTGTTAAAGGATACAGTGTTACAACTAAACAAGAAAAATCAGTTGTAGTGCTCTGTATCATTGTAGGATGACTATACTGGGGGAGGACCCCCCCAAAAAACCCGAATTTATTTATTAAAATTTGTGTATTTATTCTTACATGTTTAAACTTCATTTACCTTCGACACAAACGCACTGAAAGAATCTCCAAAACAGCTGAACGCAGTCTCTCACAACGCTAGCTGGTAACTGATGCCGACGGGTTCCTACATTTACCTAGTGGAGGAAGCCTGTACTACAAAGGACTCGCCCTCCAAAAAATAATTCCAGTTTTTTTGGGATCCCCCCTCGTACTGTGGTATAAACACTTGGCGAAACCATTTAATGAAGAGTCAAATGGTTGGTAGCTAAAGACGCTCGTACCATATAACCCAGTGACTCTACTCTTAAGTATATACCCAAACTCTTCCACAAGAATACACATTCAAGATCATTCGCTATAACATTACCAGTGATGATGAAGATTTAAAATACACTGGGGTGGACTGAAAAAAATAGCTATGATGAACAGTGCATGGCATTTTGCAAGCACTATGTGTTTGATGATATCATCACCACTGTAATCGTCATCATCTGCAAAGCTAAACACTGCCAGGTGTGGTGGCTCACACCTGTAATCCCAGAACTTCGGGAGGTGGAGGCAAGAGAATTACCTGAGTCCAAGGATTCGAGACTAACCTAGGCAACTTGGTGAGACCTCATTGCTACAATAAATCAAAAACTTAGCCAGGCGTGGTAGTGCATGCCTGTGGTTCCAGCTACTTGAAAAGCTGAGGCAAAAGATCGGCTGAGCTCAGCAGGCTGAGGCTACAGTGCCCATGAGTGTGCCATTGCACTCCAGCCTGGGTGACAGAGTGAGACTCCTACTAAAAAAAAACCTCACCAAGTAAACAAACAAAAAACCTCAAGATGGCTGGGCATGGTGGCTCACACCTGCAATCCCAGCACTTTGAGAGGCTGAGGCAGGAGGATTGCTTGAGCCTAGAAGTTCAAGACCAGCCTGGACAACATGGCAAGACCCCATCTCTATTAAAAACAAAAAAATAAAAAAAATTAGCTAGGCGTGGTGGTGCATGCCTGATGTTTCAGTTACTCAGGAGGCTGAGGTGGAGGATCACCTGAGCCCAGGAGTTTGAGGCTGTGGTGAACTGTGATTGTGCCACTGCATTCCAGCCTGGACAACAGAGTGAGACCCCGACTCAAAAAAAAAAAAAAGTAAACAGCTCAACAGTTCAAGTTCAGTGTGAAAAAAATCAGCAGAGAGTTGTGCAGGTTATGCTATTATTTGTATGAGGTTTATATAGTGTTAAATCACGTTGTCACTGTCGTAAGGCATACTTGGGGTAGATACATATATAAAACCTGCCTGGGAATAATAAACATGAAATCCAGGGTAACATCACCTGTGAGGGGGAGGAGAATGAAACCAAGGAGTGCAGAGAGGGCTTCATGTACATTGGCAAGTGTTATTTCTTAAACTGGATAGAGGATACATGGCACCTCTTTATCTTACTCTCCATATGGCTTTACATACTGAGTATTTCATGTTTTTTGTTTTGTTTTGTTTTTGTTTGTTTGTCTTTGAGTAGGAGTCTCACTCTGTCACTCAGGCTGGAGTGCAGTGGCACAATCATGGTCACGCAGCCTCGGCCCACTGGGCTCAGGTGATCCTTCTGCCTCAGCCTTCCAAGAAGCTGAAACTACAGTGGTGTACCACCACACCTGGCTAATTTTTTGATTAATTATAGAAACAAGGTCTCACCAAGTTCCCCGGGCTTATCTTGAACTCCTGGACTCAGGCAATCCTCTCGCCTCCACCTCCCAAAGTGCTGGGATTACAGGTGTGAGCCACAGTGTCTGGCTTGAATATTTCATATTTTAAAAAGAAGTCTGGTAATGCCACATGTCAGTGAGGATATTCAGAAAAAGGAACTCACACTTCTGGTGGAATATAAACTGGAACAGCCACTTTGGGGAGTAATTTGGCAATGCCTAGTGAAGTTTAAATGTCTGTACTGGGACCCAGCAATCCCACTCCCAGGAGACTATGCTAGAAAAATTATCCTGTTTGTAGGCACAAAGACATTGATAAGGATATTTGATGAGACACTATGTATAAAAACACGTAGAAACTATTGTTCTAAATGTCCATTAAGAATAACTGCCTGCTGACACATACACATACTTAGTGATTGCCACACACTAGTCATTTATAAGGAAATTAATACATAAATAGAAACAAAATGGATAAGTAAATAAAGTAATACAATGCTATTGAAATATTAAATAGGACCTAAATACATCAATATGATAAGCCTCAAAAAATTACATAAAAAGGTGAAGAACCAAGTACACACAATTGACTTTTTTATTCATAAAATAATATCAAATATTGTAACTCATAAAACTATAAAGGAGGCTGGGCATGGTGGCTCATGACTATAATCCCAATACTTTGAGAGCCAAAGTAGGAGGATAGCTTGAGCCCAGGAGTTTAAGACCAGCCTGTGCAAACATAGCGAGACCTCGTCGCTACAAAAAAAAAAAAAAAAATTAGCCACCATGGTGGTGCACTCCTGTAGTCCCATCACTTGGGAGATCGAGGTAGAAGGATTGCCTAAGCCCAGGAGGTTAAGGCTGCAGTGAGCTGTGATCATGCCACTGATCTCCAGCCTGGGCAACAGAATGAGATCTTGACTCAAAAAAAAAGAAAAGAAAAGAAATAAATAAAGAGGAAGAGGTTTTGAGAATCATTGACCTATGGAGGCTACACGCACTCTGGGTACAAACTCACTTTAACAACAGTTACCTCTGAGGAAGGAAAATGGGGGTCAGGGAGTAGGGTTTTAAGTTGCAATCTTATGCTTCTTTAAAAAGAAATCAGGCCGGGCATGGTGCCTCACACCTGTAATCCCAGTACTTTGGAAGGCCAAGGCAGGAGGATTGCTTGAGCCTAAGAGTTTGAGATCAGCCTGAGCAATATACTGCAACCTTGTCTCTATTTTTAAAGATAAAATAAAATAATCTGAAGCAAATATGGCAAAATGTTAACATTTGTTCAATGGTGACTATACAGGTATATAAAATTCTTTTGTATTTTTCCATATGTTTGAAACATTTTATGTCTGATCTAAAGAAGAAAAAAGTGAAAAACTCTAACTCTTGATTACAAAAGGAGGTGAAGTTACTGATTTCCAGTAATGTCAGGAAAGCTGGGATCAACCCAACCACTGGAAACGTCTAAAAATCTGAATTCAGCAAACAAAAAAACAAACATCCCACCACTTCTCTGTTAGAAACAAGTCACAAGATCCAGGGGTTACACAAGGGCATGAATAACAGAGAACAGGGAGCAGGGAGCATGGGTGTGTTGTCTACCACAACTGTTAAAAACACTGAGACTGGGAAAAACCTGCCCCAGAGAGGTAAGGAGGCTGCATCAAAGCACAAGTCATTTACACAGAAGACGTTTTCTTCTACCATCAACTTGTGGTCCTGTTCCATGGCCCTCACACAAGAATGACAGAGATCAGAACCCAGGACGCACCTGTCTGGGAGTGTCAGAAGGGAGACTCTGCCCATATTGGTCTAGGGCAGCAGGATAAATGCAAACCAGATCTTATCATACTCTCCCCAATACACACACACAATTCTCTCTCTCTCTCTCTCTTCTAGGAATGCACACTAGGCAGCTTGACACTAAGGAATGAAACTAAAGTTTGAGAATAGCAGTGGAAGTTCAAAAAAGAAAATAAGACCAGGCTCGGTGGCTCAGCCTGTAATCCCAGCGATGTGGGAGGCCATGGTGAGTGGATTACCTGAGCCCGTGGGTTCGAGACCCGCCTGGGCAACTTGGCGAGACCTCATCTCTACAATAAATCAAAAAATCAGCCGGGTAGCGAGTGCCTGTAATTCCGGCTACTTGGAAGGCTGAGGCAGAAGGATCACCAGATCCCAGCAGGTCGAGGCTGCAGTGGCCGGGAGGGGCCACTGCACTCCAGTCTGGGTGATGGAGTGAGACTCCAACTCAAAAAAAAAAAAAAAAAAAAGGAAAATAAGCTGTCTCTGAGAGCGTGTGGCCATGGGCCAGCCCTCAAGTGGACCGGCATCCAGTACATGTAGTTTCTTTGGGCAAAACTTTAACTTGGCTAGAGGTAGTCTCACCTGGTGGCGCCCCTAGGAGCCTAGCAGAAGATTCAAAGCCTCTGAGAAGAGGAAGGTCCTTCCTAGGTCTCAGAATCCACATACATAAATCTTCCAGAGAAATGGCAAAAGACGTCAAAGATTATTAGGCATGTAACAACATATGACAACATGAAGAAAAGCCAAGGGAAACCACAAATAAGAGAGACTGGGATGCACAGACTTTGGAAATTGGAATTATCAAGCCTACTTTTAAAAACAATTATGCGTACCTTGTTTAATGAAATACACGACAAACTTGAAAATATTTGCAGGGATCAAGAAACTAAAAAGTTACAAAATGGATTTCAAGCACAACCAAATAGACTTCTTAAAAAATGAAAACGATGACACCCCAAATGTAAAATTCAATAGACTATTAGTGGCAAATTAGACACAACAAAGCAGAGAATGAGTGAGCTGAAAGACAATGCGGAAGACGTTATCCAGAATGCAGCTCAGAGAAGAAAAGACAGAAAATGTAGAAGAAAGAGCGTGAGATGTGTGGAATAAAGTAAGAAGGTCTAATGTATCTGCCCAAAGTCTCAGAAAGAGAGGAGGGGAAATGGGTCAGGGAAATAACGGAAGAGAGAGAGTGCTGTGGGCTTAACCAACCTGATCAAATACAAGTATCCACAGACTTAAGAGCCTGGTGGCTCCCACAAAAGATAAATGAAATGAAACTTCCACCTAATACACCACAATGAAATTGTAAAAAATGTCAAAGAGAAAAAGAAAATTGTAAAACTGTGTGTGGAGGGCATGCCCTTCAAATAAGCGACACTTAGATTGACTTTCCACAGCAACAAGATAAATCAGAAGACAGTGGAAGGAATAACCTCAGAGAAAATAACTGCCAAGAAACTTTCAAGTATTAAAGTGGAAAAAGAATAAGTCCAACAAACAAAATGGAGAGTCTCTACCAGAAGATTCCCACTGAATAAAATTCTGAAAATTGTCCCGACCAGCGGGACAAGTAAAACGTGGGCACGAGGAGGACTACCTGCTGCTGGTGAAAAGAGAGAGAGAGACCAAGAGAGAAAGAGACAGGAGACACGCAGAATAGACGTAAGACAGTGTTCTGATCAAGCCTCCAAATTTTATTGTTAGGCGATTGCTTATATACATAGCAAAGAGGGGCGGGCTGAAATAGGGCGTGTGGCGGCTTATGATAGGAGGAAGAGTAGTGGGTGGTATGAGGAGAGGAGGTGGGAGGGGTGTTGTGGTTTGGCGCGCGCGGGCTTTTCGGAGGACAAAGAAGAAGGCTTATATAAGATGACTGCTATTTTTAAAATGGCTCCCAACAGAAAATTGCACTTCAGGAATTAGGAAAGGGAACTTCCCAGTTGGAAGTTCTAGGATGAAAAAAGAAACGATGAAAGTGTGGGCTACTATAAATAAACATTGATCACATGAAGAAGTAATAATCAACCAGGTGTGCTGGCTCACGACTGTAATCCCAGTGACTCAGGAAGCCAAGGCAGGAGGGGAGATTGAGTCCAGGAGTTTGAGACCAGTATGGTTAACATAGTAAGACCCCATCTCTAAGAAGAAAAAAAAAATAGCTGAGCATGGTGGTGTGAGCCTATAGTCCTAGCTACTCAGGAAGTTGAAGTGGGAAGATCACTTGAGCCTAGGAGTCTGAGGCTTCAGTAAGCCAAGATCATGCCACTGTACTCCAGCCTGAGCAACAGAGCAAGATCTTGTCTCTCTCTAAAGAAAAAAAAAGTAATAATCATGTCTATTAAGGTTAGAAAGCATGGTAAAACCAAACAACAGTAACATATATTATTAAGAGATGATACAAAGAGGGGTAGGCAGGGTTTTAATAGGTAGTGATGACAGAGAGAAACATTCTGGGTAGAAATAGAAGCTGAACAAAGAAACAGTGATAACATAGAGAAGACATAGCCCAGTTTGATGAAACAGGGCAAATAAAAACAACCTGGTGAGCAATGCAGTATTATGACTTAGTCTTTAATGACTTGTGCATCTGGGGCACGTAGGGGTAATTGCAACTCTCAGCTAATGTCACAGGATTCCCAAGATCTTGGAAAATGGAGATAAAATTGATGTGATTCCTGTCCTCAATGAGATTTTAGAAGCAAAAATGAAGGAACACCAGAGACCTTCTCCACAGCTTATCCCTCCTGAAGTGAATCTCCAACAAACACATGCTAGAAAATTACAAAGAATATATATTTCCTTAGAAATCTGCTTTCGCGGCCACTGCACTCCAGTCCGGGCGTCAGAGTGAGACTCCAACTCAAAAAAAAAAAAAAAAAAAAAAGAAATCTGCTTTCTAGTCTTGTGATATCTTTTTCTTAATAACACCTTTGTTGAGATATAATTCACATACTATAAATTCACCCTTTTAAAGTGCACCATTTAGTGGATTTTAATGTCATCACAGAATTGTGCAATCTTCAATCACTTTCCAATGCCATAATATTTTTATCACCCCAAAGAGAAATCCATACTTATCAATCACTTCCCATTTCCTCCTCCCTGCAACCCTTAGCAACCATTACTCTTCTTTCTATCTCTAGGAATTTGCCTATATTGACCATTTTGTATAAAGTCATATAACATGTAGTCTTCTGTGACTGACTTCTTGTACTTAGTGTGTTTTCAAGGTAAATCCAAGTTATAGACTATATCAATACTTCATTCCATTTATTGCAAATAATATTCCATTGTACAGATAAGTCATATTTTATTTGTCCACTCATCTACTGATGGATACTATAGTATTTCTACTTTCAGGTAATTATGAATAATGCTGCTATAAACATCTGCATAAAAGCTTTTGTGTGGAAGGTCAGTCACGGTGACTCATGCTTGTAATCCCAGCACTTTGGGAGGCTGAGGTGAGAGGATTGCTTGAGCCAGGAGTTCAAGACAAGCCAGGGCAATATAACGAGTCTCCATCTCTACAAAAAATTTAAAAAATTAGCCAGGCATAGTGGCGTGTGCCTGTAGTTCTGGCTACTAAGAAGGCTGAGGCAGAAAGATCTCCTGAACCCAGAAAGTCGAGGTTGGGGTGAGTCGTGATCCTGCCACTGCACTGCAGCCTGGGCAACAGAATGAGACCCCAGCTCAAAAAAAAAGTTTTTATGTGGCAACATCTTCAACTCTTCTGAGCTAGGAATAGCATTGCTGGGTCATATAATAACTCTGTTTTTAACATTTTGGGGGAACTCTCAAACTGTCCTCCAAAATGGCTGTTCTCTTTTATATTTCCACCAAAAATGTATGAAGATCCAATTTCTTCACATCATCAACACATGTATCTTTTATTATAACCATATAGTGGATGTGGAATGATATTTCCCTGTGGTTTTGATTTGCATTTCTCTGCTGTCTAATGATGTTGAACATCTGTTCATATACTTATTGGCTATTTATATATCTTCTTTGAAAAACGTCTATTCAGGTACTATGCCCATTTTTAAATCGGGCGATTTGTCTTTTTACTGTTGAGTTTTACACACTCTTTATATATCCCTTATCAGAAATAGGAATTATTTTCTTCCATTCTTTGGGTTGTCTTTTCACTTTCTTGATGGTATCATTTTTTTTTGAGTTGAAGTCTCACTCTGTCACCCAGGCTAGAGTACAGTGGCACATTCACGGCCACTGCAGCCTTGACCTGCTGGGCTCAGGTGATCCTTATGCCTCACCTTCCAAGTAACTGGAACCATTATTGTGGTGATGAGGTCCCAACCCCTCAGCTCAGGTAAGCTTCTCGCCTCAGCCTCCCAAAGTGCTGGGATTACAGGTGTGAGTCATCACATCCGGCTTCTTGATGTATCTTACAAAGCACAAACATTTTTAGTTTTGATGAAGTCCAATTTATCTGTTTTTTCTTTTGTTGCTTGTACTTTTGGTGTTAGATATAGACATATAAGAAACCATTGCCTAATTCAAGACAATTAAGACTTATGCTTGTGTTTTCTTCTAAGAGTTTTATGGTGCTAATTCTTACATTTAGGTCTTTTATTTACTTGAGTTAATTTTTGTATGGGCTCAACTTCATTCTTTCTCATGTGGCTATCTAGTTGTCCCAGCGCTATTTGACGAAAAGACAATTCTTTCTCCTATTGAATTCTTGCCACCCTTGTTGAAAATCAGTTGGACATAGATGTATGGGTTAATTTATAGATTCTCAATTCTATTCCATTAATCAATATGTCTAATCTTACGCCTGTACCACACTATCTTGATTATTGTAGCTTTGTAGCAAATTTTTAAACTGATAAGTTTGAGTCTTTGGAGTTTGTTCTTCTTTAAGAATGTTTTGGCTATTCTGGGTTTCTTGCATCAGCTTGTGAATTTCCAAAAGGGGCTGGAATTCTGAGAGTGATTGTGTTGATTCTGTAGAACAATTCAGGGAGTATTATCATGTTAACAGCATTAATTCTTCCAACCACAAACATGGGTCTCTTTCCATTTATTTAGGTCTTTAATTTTTTCCAACAATGTTTTGTAGTTGTCAGTGTATAAGTCTTACACTTCTTTTGCTAAATTTATTTGTCTTATTTGTTTCATGCTGCTATAAATGGAATTTTATTTGTTTCACTTCAGATTGCTAGTATCTAGAAATGCAATTGATTTTTTCATTGCTCTTGTACTCTGCAAGCCTGTTAAACTCATTTATTAGTTCTAATAGATTTTTTTGTGAATTTCTTAGGATTTTTATATACAAACCCATGTCATCTGCAAATATAGCTTTCCTTCTTTTCAATTTGGTATCTTTTCTTTTTTTTCTTGCTTAATTGTCCTGGCTGGAAACTCCAGTACATTGTTGCAGAGAAGTACCAAGAATGTACATCCTTGTCTTTTTCCTGATCTTAGGGCAAAAGCACTCAGTGTAGTGTCCATTGTGCTTTTATCATGAAAAAGTGTTTATTGTGTCAAATGCTTTTTCTGCACCAACTGGGATAATAATATAGGTTCCCTCTGCTTCATTCTATTTCTGTGATGTATTACATTGAACCACCCTTGCATTCTGTTACTGTGATGTATTACATTAAATCCCACTTGGTATATACAGTCATGTGCCACATAACAACAATAGATAGCATATGTGATGGTGGTCCCTAAGATTATAATACCTTACTTTTATTTTATCTATACACACAAAAAAGCTTACCATTGTGCTACGATTTCCTGAAGTACATACATGATATGCAGATTTGTAGCCTAGGAGCAATAGACTATACCACATAGCCTAGGTGTATAGTAGGCTATACCATCTACGTTTGTGTAAGTACATTCTATAGTGTTTGCATAATGATGAAATTGTCTAGCAATACATTTTTCAGAAATTATCCTTTTCATTAAATGACATGTCTATAATGGTTTAATGTGCTGCTGAATTCAGTCTATCAGTATTTTGGTGAGGATTTTTGTATCTATAAGAAATATTGGTCTTGTAGTTTTACTTTTACCTTAAAGATGGTCTCACTCTGTTGTCCAGTCTGGAGTGCAATGACACCATCATAGCTCACTGTGGCCTCAAACTCTTGGGCTCGAATGATCTCCCCGCCCCCCAGCCTCCTGAGTAGCTAAGATTCTATTTTTTTTTTTTTGAGAGATGGGGTATCACAACTTTGCCCAGGTTGGTGCCAAACTCCTGGCCTCAAGTAAGGTCTCCTCTTCAGCCTCCCACCTCAACTTCCCAAAGTGCTGGGATTACGGGCATGAGTCACTGTGCTCAGCCTACTTTGTAGTTTTGTTTTCTTGCAGTATCTTTGTCTGCAAAGCTTTGGTATCATGATAATTTTGGTCTCATAGAATGAGTTAGGAAATGCTCCTTCTGTTTTTACATTTTGAGGTTCAAGAAGGTTAGTGTTAATTCCTTAAATATGGGCAATTTACCCATGAAGCCATCTGGTCCTGGGCTTTTCTTTGTTGTGAAATTTTTATTATTGATTCAATCTCCCTACTTGTTATAGGTCTATTCAGATTTTCCAATTCTTCTTACATTTTAGTAATTTTGTCTTTCTCAGAATTTGTCCATTGCATCTAGGTTATATAATTTGTTGGCATATAATTATTCCTAATATTCTCTTACAGACTTTTTTATTGCTTGGTCATTATGATGTCCCCTCTTTCATTTCTGATTTTGGTAAACTAAGTTTTCTTTCTTTAGCCAGTCTAGCTAAAAGATTGTTAATTTTGTTATATTTTCAAAGGCATAACTATTGGCTTTCTTGATTTTTCTCTATTATATTTATATTCTCTATTTCCACTCTGATTTTTATTATTCTTTCTATTCTGCTTACTTTGGGTTGCTTTTCTCCCATTAACCCCCCCCCCCTTTCTTAAATGGTAGAGAGTTTAGTTATTAGTTTGAAATCTTTTTTTTTTTTTTTAAGAAATGGGGTCTCACTGTGTTGTCCAGGCTGAAGTGCAATGGCATAATAACTGCTTACTGTAAACTCAAACTTTTGAGCTCAATCCTCTTAACGTAGTTTTCTGAGTAGCTGGGACTACAGGCATGTGCCACCATGCCTGGCTAATTATTTTTTTATTTTTAGAGACAGAGACTCACTATGTTGCCCAAGCTAGTCTTGAACTCCTGGCCTCAAGCAATCCTGCCGCCTCTACCTCCTGAGTTGCCAGGATTACAAGCATGAGTCACCATGCTTGGCTGAGATCTCTTTTTTAAATATAAATTTCCTTGTAAGCACTGCATTTGTTGCTTCCCATAAGTTTTGGTATGTTACTTTTTTTTTTTTTGAGTCAAAGTCTTCCTCTGTTGCCCAGGCTGGAGTGCAGTGGCATGCTCATGGCCACTGCAACCTCAACCTGCTGTGCACAAGTGATGCTTCCACCTCTGCCTTCCAAATAGCTGGAACCACAAAGGCATGCAACCACATCTGGCTTTTTTTTTTTTTAATTGTAGAGACGAGTTCTTGCCAAGTTGCCCAAGCTGGTCTCAAACCCGTGGGCTCAGGCAATCCTCTTGCCTCCACCTCCCAAAGTGCTGGGATTACAGGCATAAGTCACCACTCTTGGCACATATTTTCATTTTTATTCATCTTAAAACATAATTTATAATCTAACTTCCCTTATGATTTTCTTCAATCATTATTTATGAGTATGTTGTTTAATTTCCATATCTGTGAATTTCCCAACTTTCCTGCTATTTATGATTTCTCACTTCATTCTGTTGTGGTTGGAGATCATATTTTGTATGATTTCAATCCTTTTATCAGGCTTGTTTTGTGGCCTAACATAGGGTCTATTGGCTGAACTCGGTGGCTCAGCCTGTAATCCCAGCACTTTGGGAGGCAGAGGTGAGTGGATTGCCTGAGCCCGCGGGTTTGAGACTCTGTTGGGAGCCAACATCTATAGCTACATGGCTGGGGCCTGTAAAGGCCCATCTGGAAGATCGCCTCTGACATAGGATATCAGTTATACCTATAATATTGGCGTGTGATTAGTGACCAGTGTGCATACATGGCAGTAAAACTTATAAGTAAATCTCTATACACCTGATGGAAAGTTGCACAGCAGAATTATTTTATATGACCTTGTCCCTTCTAAGTTTTACTTCTTTCTAGATATTTTTTAACTTCTATTTCCTGGTAGACTGGTTAATCAGCTCTTGTTCCCGAAAGCAGTCTCCCCTAGGGCTAAGATTAGAAACTAAATTACCATAATAGTTTTATCATCCTGCCTCTAGCCAGGCAGAACGTTTTTTTTTGTTTTGTTACTTACCTAAACTCTGTTTGCTTCAGCCCATGGCCACCGTCATGGCAACCATACATTTCCTTGTTCAAGAGTATGACAACTACCATAAGATTTATGAAAGAATTAATGATAAGGTATTAGCCTAATAAGATATAGCATAGTATTAAAGTTCAATCATCAGATTATATAAAAATTAAAGTTTAGACATATGAAACTCATATGAATTATAGTAAAGTTTGGCAGTTTAAGAATAAGTTTTAACTGAATTATAAGGCATTATGTTAAATCATAATAGGTTAATAGTATAACTAACAGTTAAAGTCATTTAAGTAAGCTTATAGATTATAGTATAGTGTTAAGTTGATAATATTAATCGTTAAAAAATATTTGGAGTCAGTGAACTTGGATTGAACCTAGAGTTAACTTAGAAAATTTTTTGTATTAATCAGGGTTTAGAACAAAGAATACAATATGAATGATTTATTGAACATTATGGAAAACACTTTGAACAATCTGTATTGAAATTGTGCACCTGTGACCTTAATGTAAGTTTTGTGA
>NW_007245857.1:659794-675496 GCF_000164805.1 Carlito syrichta | reverse complement strand
CCATAAGATTCATGAAAGAATTAACGATAAAGTATTAGCTTAATAATATATAGCATAGTATTAAAGTTCAATCATCAGATTATATAAAAAGTTAAAGTTTAGATATATGAAACTCATATAAGTCATGGTAAGGTTTTGTAGTTCAAGAATAAGTTTTGAATTAATTGTTATAGAATTACAGGGCACTGTGTTGAATCATAATAGGTTAATGGAATAAATAAAAATTAAGTCATTTAAGTAAACTTATAGATTATAGTATAGTGTTAAGCTGATAATATTAATCGTTAAAAATATTAGGAGTCAGTGAACTTGGGTTGAACTGAGAGTTAACTTAGAAAGTTTTTGCATTAATCAGGGTTTAGAACAAAGAGTATAATATGAATGATTTATTGAACATTATGGAAAACACTTTGAACAATATATTGAAATTGTGCATTTGTGATTTTAATGTAAGTTTTGTGAAGCACGTCATGCATCATGGAATTGTAATTGTTTGCTTGGAACTTGCAAATCTTGTGATGGTCTTGTGATGCATAGTTTGTAAAGCGCGATATGCATGGAATTTGTATGCACCCAGCAAGTGATTATCACACTGCTGGAAGGTATAGAAAATGGTATATAAGTTAGAAGGAGTCCGAATAAAATTTGGACTCCATCCTGATCAGACTGATCCCAGAAGAACTGCCTCCGAGTGGTCTCTTCTCACCGTCTTGACTCTCCAGTGCGGGTCCAACCCTCCCTCGGTCGGAGCCGGTCTCCAACAAGACTCGCCTGGACAACTTGACGAGACCTCATCTCTACAACAAATCAAAAAATTAGCCAAGCATAGTGGTGTGCGCGTGGTAGCGCACACTTGTAGTTCCAGCTACTTGGAAGGCTGAGGAGGAAGGATTGCCGGAGCCCAGCAGGTCGAGGCTGTGGTGGCCGGAAGCAGCCACTGCACTCCAGTCTGGGCGACAGAGTGAGACTCCAACTCAAAAAATAAATAAATAAACATAGGGTCTATCCAGGAGAATGTTGTATATGCACTTGAGAAGAATGTGTATCGTTGGCTGGAATGTTCTATAGGTGTCCGTTAGGTGTAGTCTTTATAGTGTCATTTAAGTCTTCTATTTCCATGTGAATCATCTGCCTAGTTGTGGTATCCACCAATGAAAAAGAGATTTTGAATTTCTACCTTTGATTCTGTCACCTTTTGCTTCATGTATCTTTTCTTGGTCTTGTTGCTTTTATGGAAGAGTTGATTTTCATTTTCTAAAGTCTTTTTTTTTCCCCCAAAGTTTTCAAAGTTTATTAGAGAAAACAAGAGAAAAGAAAGGGAGACATGCCATAACTGGCATAGGTGAAAGAAACTGCCAATTTTCTAAGGTCCTTACTTCATTTCAGAAGTGCTTCCACACTTGGCATCTTATTTGGAGCTTAAGAATGTGTAAGATAGGCTGGGCTCGGTGGCGCAGCCTGTAATCCCAGCATGTTGGGAGGCCAAGGCGAGGGGATTGCGTGAACCCACGGATTCGAGACCAGCCTGGGCAACTTGGCGAGATCTCATCTCTACAATAAATTAAAAAATGAGCCAGGTGTGGTGGCATGCACCTGTAGTTCCAGCTACTTGGAAGACTGAGGTGGAAGGATTGCTGCAACCCAGCAGATCAATACTGGGGTGGCCGTGAGTGTGCCACTGCTCTCCAGCCTGGGTGATAGAGTGAGACTCCAACTCAAAAAAAAAAAAGAATGTGTAAGCTTTTCAGTTAGAATCAATCTTGTTCTATAATAGCTTCCAGGTCACAATATCAGGGTTCATACAGTATGCAATGATCATACTCATTTTCCCCAGAATGATCACTTAACAGATTTTACCAACTGGTTACATAGATGAGGATTATGATAAAGTTGGAGATAAAAATAATATAATCCTAAACCCTCTTCGATTTTGTGTAATAATTATATACCCATATTGTTTCAAACTTTGCATTATATTTTTCCCAGACTATATCTTTCATCTGAAAAGCATAATCATCAAACTACACGGCTTCAGGATTTCTATCTCCATATAGAATTTATGTGGACTCCAAACTAGCTTATCTTACTATACTCAAGTTCTCTAAATTCTTGGTAGAGATGGTCTGCGACTTAAGATAATTTGACTTTGGATTTTTTGACTTTATGATGATGTAAAAGCTATACTCAGTCAAAACTGTACCTTGAGTATCCATACAATATCATTTTGCTTTTCACTTTCAGTGCAGTATTCAATAAATTACATGAGATATTCAACACTTTATTATAGGCTTTGTGTTAGATGATTTTGCCCAACTGCTGGCTAATGTAAGTGTTCTGTGCACATTTAAGGCAGATTAGGCTAAGCTATAATGTTTAATAGGTTAGGTGTTTTAAATGCATTTTTGACATATAATATTTTCAACTTACAGCAGGGTTATTGAGAAATAATCCATTATAAGCCAAAGAGCATCTGTGCAAGGCTCTATGTATTAAATATTTCGCTTAGATTACTTCCATTTCTTAACTGTGCTCTTGAACATTACCCTCTCTGGCAAGGTTGGTTTTTTAACTACAAAAAAAAACCTCAAGTGAAATATTAAACTGGGATTTCATTAGTCTCTATGATGCAGAACTTTACCTAGTAGCTTATCCCTTTTAGTCTCTGTCTTCATAACATGCTTTGAGATGTTCTTTTCATACTGAGTTTATATGATTGTAAATACTAAAAATTTATTTTGCATTCAGTAGTCTGTATTTGCCAAGTATGAGTTTTGCTGGCAAAAAAAATCTGGCCTAAAGCTCAAAATAATTATGAAAACAATTAAGCTGAGTCAGAGACTGAATGACTTATTGCTATTTTAGACATCAGAAATGTAACATATTCTTCTGGAAGATTCCAGTTAGAGTGATTGTATTATCCTTGCCTAATACAGCTCAGTGCAAGTATTCTGAATATATAAGCAGATATATAATCCTAGATGATCTTATTTCACTTATGTCTATGGTTCTAAATATTTGAGTTTTGCTTTTTATTGAATAGTATTTTTATTCAAATAGAATTATTTGCCAATAGTTCATGTCTAGATAGAGGCTGGTGTTCACTAACAATTCTTTGAAACTTATTTTTTCCAAATCAGTTTTAGCCTTGATTGACCATTTCTTATGGACTAGTGAGACAGGATTTGAAAGATAAAGCAGAATTTAGATAAGCAGAGAAGAAAGGGAAGGCATTCGGGTGAAAATACAAGAAAATTCAGGGATGGAAAGGAAATATTTTATGGTTTTCAGCAATTAAAACTTTTAAAATCAAAGTTTAATATATATAAAAGAAAAGTGTACCCATAGCTCAATGAATTATCAGAAAGCTAATATACTCAAATAACTACCTTTCAGACCAAGAAATAGAACACTATTCTCTGCATCTCCTTTCAAATTTTAAAATATTGATTCACAGCATGAATTGTCTATTAGAAAATATAAACAAGTGAGAAAGATACAAAAGCATGAGGGAATATACTGTCTCCTAGGCCCATTGTATAGGTTGAACAATGGCCACCCAAAGATATCAAGTCCTAATCCCAGGAATCTGCAAATGTTATCTTGTTTGGAAAAGTCTTTACAGATGTGACTAAGTCAAGGATTTGGAAATGAGGAGAACCGCCTGAATTATCTGGGTGGGTCCCAAATGCCATCACAGTATCCTTTCAAGACAGAGGGAAAGGAAAGTAACACAGACACAGATGAGAAAGTGGTATGAAGGTGGAGGCAGACATTGGAGCAATGCAGCGAGGAGCTTAGCAATGCTGGGGCAGCCACCAGAAGCTGGAAGAGGCAAGAAACGGATTCTCCCTTACAGTCCTAATTTGTTATGGAAGTCTTAGGAAGGTGTTATAAGGGTAAAGCATGAAAAGAATACCAAATTATTATTTAATCATCACTTTGAATCTTACTAATTTGACTTGAATTTCTTAACCAGGGCATTCTCTTTTCCAATACTAGGGCACTTGGAAAGTGTTAATTTTTTTTTTTTTTTTTTTGAGTCAGAGTCTCACTCTGTCATCCAGGCTGGAATGCAGTGGCACGCTTCACAGCCACCAGTCTCAATCACCACAGTCTTGACCTACTGGGCTCATGTGATCCTTCTGCCTTCCAAGTAGCTGAGACTACAGGTTCATGCCACCATGCCCGGCTAATTTTTTGATTTGTTGTGGAGACAAGGTCTCACCATGTTGCCCAGGCTGGTCTCAAACTCCTGGATTCAGGCAATCCTCTCACCTCAGCCTCCCAAAGTGCTGGGATTATAGGTGTGAGCCACTGTGCTTAGCCTTGGAAGTGTAATGATTAATCTTACCAATGCGGTATTATTTTGTTGTGTAAAAATCTTGGGTTCAAATAAATTTATGAAAATGTTGTTTAAATACTTTTAAACAATTCTATGTTATAATTTTTCAGCTCCTACAATGTAATGTGCTTGTGAAGCTCCCAAGACTAGGGAGACAGTGCATCTCAAACCTATTTAACCATGAAATTCTTTTACTTCAGAGCTTTTCACTGACATTCCACTGGGCATTTTTTGGTAAGTGCTAACTTGCATCAAAGAAGGGAGTATAGTCTTGGGAGGGATTTTCACTCACACCAGGAAGCAGCGTAACGACGCACCCATGACCCACTGAACAGAACACTTCTGTAGTAACCAAAGTTTGAGTCTCCAGGTCCCTCATCTGTTTCACCTGGACAGGGATGTATTCACATGGCAAAATTTTCTTCTCCAAACCTAGCTCGTCTAGTTTTATTAACAACATCTTCTTCTGATGTCTTGAACTCCTGGTCTCAAGTGATTCTCCCACCTCAGCCTCACAAGGAGTTGGGATTATAATAGGCATGAGCCACTGTGCCTGGAAACCTTCTGATAAATTATTTTCTTACGTTTATTTGTATCATTAAGCCAGAAAGCTCTCCCTAATCTAGATTTTATTTAGTAGCTATATTAATTTCTTGATGCAGCACTAAAAAATTACCATAAATTTGGCAGCTTAAAGCAAGAGAAAATTATTCTTTCACAGTTCTGGAATCTAAAAGTTCATAAGCCAGTAGAACCACATTTCCTCCAAAGGTTCTGAAGGAGAATCAATCCTTGCCTCCTCCAGCATCTGGTAGGTCCAGGTGTTCCCTGGCTTATGGCTACATAACCCCATTTTCTTGCTGTCCTTTTTTGGCCTTCCTCTCCTCCTTCTTCTGATAAGGATACCTGCCATTGCATTTAGGTCCTACTGGAAAATCCAGGACAATCTCATCCCAAGGTCCTTAATTACATCTACAAAGATACTTTTTCCAAATAAAGTCACATTCACCAGTTCCGCAGGTTAGGATACTAACATGTCTTTTGCGGGCCACTATTCAATGTACTACAGTCCTGAGAGAGAGAGATAGTGTAAGTCTGCCACTAAGATCATCTTTGGGTAGGTTAATTATGAACGTTTAGTCCTGCAAAATTGAGGCTAGATTCAGGACCATAAATTCATCTGGTGGTACCTTTCTGCCTCACCATGCACCAGCATCCCTATCACCTCTTTCAACCAAATATCAGCAGAAGTCATTATTTCCATTTTACATACAGATAAACTGAGGTTCCATGAATTTAAGCAAACCTTCAAGGTCATACAACTAGCAAGTGACAGAACTGGAATCCAAACTCTGGTTTTCACTCTTGGTGATTATGAAATCTTACTCTCTCAACTCTACTCCACTGCCTTCCTCATTCCTTCCAGGACTATTCATCTTTTCTACTTCTGAGTCACAGAAAGCAAATATAACAGATGGCAAACAATATAGGACCTTTCCAAATATGTAAACTGCTAAGATATCCTCTGAGTTTTCTCTTTTCTAGTCTTAATATCCCTAGTTCCTTCAGTCTTCACTCAGATGCCATGGCTTGTCCCCTTGCCGCTATAGTCACATTCTCTAATCCTGTTGCTTTTAGCCTGTATGCTCCTTTAAAGAATATTTCTCAGAGCTAATTATAAAAAACAACTTTTATTTAGTATCTATGTACAAGGCCCCCTTTAAAGACCCTTCAATTGTATTACTTTGATTTAATCAACAATCCCAGTAAATAGGTTACTATTATTGTTTTCCATTTTAGAGATGAGGAGACACAGAGAAGTATCTTGCTTGAGGTCACAATGCCAGGAAGTGAAAACCAATATTAAAATGTAAGCAGCCTAGCCAGGCATAGTGGTATGCACCTGTCATTCCAGCTACTAGGAGGCCGAGGCAGTAGGATCACTCGAGCCTAGGAGGTCGAGGTAGTAGTGAGCTGTGATTGTACCACTGCACTCTAGACTGGGTGACAGAGTGAGACCCCACTTCAAAAAAGAAAAATAAGTAAGCAGCCTATCTCAAGAGTCCAGTATGCTTAATCTCTACCCTCTATCTGCCTCTTTTGTGCCTACCCCAAGTTTGGTCTCAACTGCTGGGAGTAGGAAGAATCTCCTCTGTTCTAAATGTTACACTCCAGTTAATGCAACCTAAGATCATATGGTTGTTGACAATAAACCAAATTCTTTATAATACTTAAAAAAAGCTTTATTTGGAGCCAAATATGAGTGACAATAGCCCAAGTTATAGTCTCATGAGGTTCTGAGAACATGTGCCCAAGGTGGTTGAGATACAGCTTGGTGTTTATCTGTTTTAAGGAGACAGAAGTTTACAGGCATAAATCAATACACATAAGGTATACACTGGTTCAGCCCGGAAGGGCAGGACATCTCCAAGCAGGTGTTCACAGGTCAAAGGTGGATTCAAAGATTTTCTGACAGGCAATTGGTTAAGTAAGCTCTGTGAGTCACCAAAAAGAAATGCTAGAGTTAAGATAAGGGAGTTGTGGAAACCAAGGTTCTTATTACATGAAGCATCTAATTAGCAGGGTTCATAGAAAAAATGTGGTAAATGTTTTAAAAGGTGTCAGACTCTTCCTAGGAAAGAAGATTCTCTACAGATGCAAATTTCCCCAAGAGACAGCTTGCTGGGCCGTTCTAAAATATGCCAGATAAATATATTATGGGGTAACATATTTTTATTTCATTTAGGGCCTGCTCTGTGTAATGTGATGCTATTCCAGAGTCAGGTTGTAATTTGGGATCTTATTGCCAAAGAGTCTGTTCTGTCAGTCTTATGATCTCTATTTTAATGCTAGTCAGTTACACTAAACTCCAAAAGGGAAGGGGTATAATGGGTGTATCTGACCTCCTTTCCCATCACAGTCTGGAATTCAGTTTTCCAGGTTTCCTGTGGCCCAGAGGGAGTCCATTAAGTTGGCTGCAGGGCTTAGAATTTTATTTTTGGTTTATATGGTAATCACATAATGTATGAGCATTTGGACACTGCTAAAAAAGGACCCAGCACTGAGTCCCTTCCTCCTCCTTCTCAAACGGATTCCAATTTTGTTCATGTATCTATCCTTCCCCCTTGTGAATTAGGGGATGGTGAATTAATGAAACCATCCCAATACCAGGAATACAGCTTGACTGGCCTAAAACCAGAGGCATCCATTTGGTAACTATTCCTGGTCCAACGATGAACTTATACTGAAGGTAACCCAATGAAAATTGAAGGAGCACTAACAAATTTCAGAATTCACAGCCCTGTGTATTAGTTAGTTTGGACTGTTGTAACAAATACTAGTGGTGCTTTAAACAACAGAAATTGTTTAAAGACTGGTGCTTTAAACAACAGAAATTTATCTTCTCATAGTCCTAGAGGCTGAAAAGTCTATTCCTAGTAAGGGATCTTTGCCTGGCTTAAAGATGGCCACCTTCATGCTGTGTCATCAAATAATGTTCCTCAGTATCTCTTCTTTGAAGGACACTAATCCTGTTGGATTAGGGCCCCACCCTTATGAATTCACTTAACCTTAATTATTTCCTTACTCCAAATACAGTCACATTAGGGGTTAAGGTTTCAACATATGAATTTGGGGGGTATACAATTCAGTCCATAGCACCCTGCAGTGTTCCTACAAGGTAACCGACTCCTGCATTCTCTAAGAATAAATCCCAGCCTAGAGTCTTTTGCTCTCTAATTTCACTGAATAGAAACAATTAACCAAGGATCTGAGGCAGAGGAAGAAAGGGGATCTGAGATGAAGACTGAAGGGACAGTGATGGTCAGGGAGAGGAAAGAAAGTCTGAAAGGAGGAGCTCCGAGATATCCAGGCAGGCAGATTCCATTTGGACAGATAGGCAACTTAAGAAGAAAAAAAAAACCTTTCCTCTTTCTCAAGAGGAAACATATCAATTCGCCTAACTGCTTCCAGTTTCCAGTAAGAGTCTGTACTGTCCACCCTTTCAACCAACAATTATAAAACCAAGGGAATATGCTTTTATGCTTTTTTTTAGATTGTACATCGAAGGTCAGAAATATCCTAATTTCAGAAATGTCAAAGGTATACAATATACATTTTTAAACCACAGATATGAGGCATTTCAAATCCCAACTTTAACTTGATAAAACAATGATCCCTGACCTTTTTGGAATCAGGGACCAGTTTTGTGAAAGAAAATTTTTCCATGGGCTGGGGTGGGGGGATGATTCAAGCACATTACATTTATTGTGCATTTTATTTCTATTATTATTACACTGTAATATGTAATGAAATCATTATGCAACTCATCATAAAACAGAATCAGTGGGAGCCCTGAGCTTGTTTTCCTGCAACTAGACAGTTCCATCTGGGAGTGATGGGAGACAGTGATCATCAGGCATTAGATTCTCATAAGGAGCGCACAACCTAGATCCCTCACATGCACAGTTCACAGTAGGGTTCGTGCTCCTATGAGACTCTAATGCTTCCGCTGATCTGACAGGAGGCAGAGCTCAGGAGATAATGCCAGCGATGGGGAGCGGCTGTAAATACAGACAAAGCTTTGCTTGCTCACCTGCTGCTCCCCTCCTGCTATGCGGCCTGGTTCCTAACCAGTACCAGTCCGTGGCCTGGGGGTTGGGGAACCCTGCAGTAAATCCTTTCATATCATCCTGTTAAGGGCTGAGTGTGTCCCGTCAAAATTCAAATGTTGAAGCCCTAACTCACAGTACCTCAGAATGTGACTATATCTGGAGATAGGGTCTTTGAGTTAACTAAGTTAAAATGAGGCAGTTAGGAAGTCAATATGACAGGGGTTCTTATAAGAAGAGATGAGGACACAGGCAAAGAGGGAAGACCATGAAGACACAGGGAGAAGGTAGCCAAGGAAAGAGACCTCAGAAGAATCCAACCCTGCTGACATATTGATCTTAGACTTCCAGACTCCAGAACTGGTACGAAATAAATCTTTGTTGTTTAAGCCACTCAGTCTGTGGTACTTTGTTATGACAACCCAAGCAGACTAATACAGGCCCCAGGCCAAAATGATACTCCCTTCTCTCAGCTACCTGTTAGAACTTCATTTGCCGCTTGCTCACGTACTGCTTTGTGCTATTTTGTCTACTACTCTCTTATACAGAGTAAAACTTTGATCCCCATTTTTCATCCATTTTTCTCCTGTTTCCCCAATTAGATCTATGACAAAGTCTGTGAGTACAGGATTTGTCTTATATAATATACATCTTGTTCATCACAGCACAATTCACAACTACAAAGATGTGGAATCAACCTAAATGCCCATAACTGATGAGTGGATAGTGAAAAGGTGGTATAGATACACTATGGAATACTTCTTAGCCATCAAAAAATGAAATAATGTTCTTTGCAGCAACTTGGATGGAATAGAACATCATTCTAAGTGAACACATGAACAGAAAACTAAACACCACAGTTCTCACTTATAAGTGAAAACTAAACTAAGGATCTGCAAAGACATAGAAGATGGTATAATGAACAACGGAGACTCTGAAGGGGGATGGGGGAAGGGGTGGAGAGAGGAAAAATCACTTATTAGGTACAATGTACACAGGTGAGAGTGGTGGGTACTCTTAAAGCCTAGACTTCTTAGTCACTGTACAATGCAACCATGTAACCAAAAACTACTTGTACCCCCTAAAGCTATTCAAATAAAAAAAATGTGGAAAAAAAAAAAAAGAACATACATCTTGGGTCTGTCAACAGCCCAGCCCTCCAGGTAGACGCCACCACACTACCAGGTCATGGGATGTGAGTGAGGGGTGGGGAAGGGTGGCAGCCGGAAATGTCTGCTGAAGGCACAGACCTGAGGGGAAGCATGTGGAAGGGGGAGGGATACACAGGATGAAGGCTAAGAACAAGAGAGGGCCAGACAGAAAAGGAAGCAAGTGAGAAACTAAAGGGCTAAGCAGCAAGTAGGCCAACACGGCAGAAGTAACAGGAGTGCTGGTGCAGGTAGACTGGGGGCTGGTTGGGGACAAATCTCACAGACAGGGTGTCTAGTTACACATTTCCTTTTAAAAGAGGCCTTAAAGGAGAACCAGCCACCATACTCCACAGCATCTAGAAAAGCACCTGCACACAGTAGCCCTGGAAAGGTTAACCACTTGTAGGTACAGGCAACATGGCAGGAGAAAAGGGCCATGTTCCTAACAAGTTTGACATAGAGGGTACTGTAAGAAGTTGGATCTCTTTCAATATATGGCAAATCTGCTCTCATATAGCTTCTATACTTTCTTCTTCAACATCCCTATAACTCAATTACTTCATACCTCTGTACTCTGTTCACACCTTTTTGTCTTCCTAAGAATGTTACCACTACCACCTACCCTACCTCTCTACCTGCACAAAATCCATCCATCCCTAGAGGTCATTTAGCTACAATATGTGAATGTTTCTTTAATCATGTCACATATGCTGGCAGGATTTCTCCCTCCTCAGAACTCAAAAATTTCGTCTCTGCCATCATTGGCCCGTGATGTCTCCTGATGATTTTATTATTTAATCAACTAGTTTTGTTTTTAGAAAAGTGGTATGTTTTGTATAATCCATAGTATCTTTAATAGTTTTTTTATGCACTATACATCATTACTTTTTTAGTGACTATAAAAGGTCAAGAAAAAAAATAACAACACTAGAAAATATAGCCATTAGTTTTATTCCTTTTGCACCGAAGCCTAAAATATGAAATATAAGATGTGAAAGTTTCTAAGTGCCCAAGAGATTGGATTCTCTAGGACAAATAAGTCATGCTCTGCCCAAAGTTTAGAGAGAATCCAGCTAAATCCCAGTTTAATTCTTTGTTTTGAAGCCAAATGTGTTCAGATTGAAAATGATCCAGTTTAGAATCTATGAATGGGGACAGGGAGTTCCTGAACCCTGGGCAAGATTTTAAATAACCTACTGGAAATCATAAATCTAACAATAAAACTTTTCTGGCTAAAACAACACAGCTCTTTGCATTTCACCAGAACTACAAGAACTCAGTGCAATGATACTAGTGACCATTCAGAAGCCAAAACCTCTAACATGTCAGCTACATTTCTGATTAGTTAAAAAAGAAACTGAATTAGCATTTCGCAAATGAAACATTTTTATAACAAATAAAATATTTTAAAACAAGAATTAGAAAAATATTAGTATTAGAAGAAACAATGGACTGGGCTTGGTGGCTCAGCCTTAATCCTGTGCTTTGGGAGCCTGAGGTGAGTGTATTGCCTGAGCCCGCGGGTTCAAGACCCACCTGGACAACTTGGCGTGACCTCATCTCTACAATAAATCAAAAAAATCAGCTGGGCGTGGTAGCGCGCACTTGTAATTCCAGCTACTTGGAAAGCTGAGGCAGAAGGATTGCCGGAGCCCAGCAGGTTGAGGCTGTGGTGGCCGAGAGCGGGCACTGCACTCCAGTCTGAGCAACAGAATGAGACTCCAACTCAAAAACAAACAAACAAACAAACAAAAACAATGAAAACCTTTTTAGGTGGTCATAGGAAGAAAGCTCCAAGGAACTTAAAGATAGGGAAGATCGTCTTAGTAATAGTCCATGTACCAGGTCCTTACTGTGTGCTTTACAGAAGTTTTCATATTAATTCCCACAACCAAATGAAGGTAAATAGTATTCCCTCACTTAACAGTGAAGAAACGGAACTCAAGAGTTTAGTTGTTTGTCCAAAGCTGCCCAGCTGGTAAGTAGTACGGCCAAGAACCAAATTCCAGGCAATCAACTCCAAAACTTCACTGCCAGGCTGATGGTGGAAAATTTTGTTTCAATTCCTTAATATTAGTGCAAAGTGTGGTTCTACAGACATCCTGTTGTTGGGCTGTGGCAGGATTTTATTTAGAGTTGGGACACCAAGGCCAGGAAGCAGTTTTATTTGTGCTGGTACTGGAGCAGCGGATTTACATCTAAAGGCTGAGCACTGAGCATGGGGAGGCATTGTCTTTTATATAATTTTAGCTTTTTTGTCCCCCCCATAAGGCTTACATATTAGTAACATACAGGCTAATCAGGTATTTTACAGTTCAAGGTTACAGTAGAGTTACACATGTGTACTACAGATTGGGGTTACATTTTTTTTAACATGAATCTTTTAATAAAGTTTTTATCTTATGGTGTTAGAACTTTTTTATTATTTTGGAAAGACTTTTATCTTACTATACTAAGGGGGTCCCTACTCTGTCCTGGGAAGGTCTTTATCTTATTAGGCTTGGGGGTAGGGCTCCCTGCCTCAGGGTGTTTTCTGGAAAATCTAAATAAGGAATGACTCTGTCTCAAGGTTCAAACCTACCTAAAACAAAGGCCAGAACACAGATGGAATTCAACAATATTCTCTTGCAATCTTCTCTGCTAGCTTGGATTATATGACTTCATCACAGGGGCAAAACCAACACAATGGTGATTCCTGTCATGGAACTCTAATAGCAAAAAGGAAGACAGGATTACATCACCATTAACTCCCTCAGAATTAGGTAAAGGAGGCAAACCAACATGTCTAGTTATTTATTTACTGAACATGAAAGCAACTCAGCCTAGCAACCGTAAGAATCTGTTGGCTCTCAGGGGTTACACAAATTGAAAGAGTTTTTGAAAGGTAGGTCTCAGAAAAAATTGGCTAGCATCTTTGGAAGACTATTTAAGAAAATGAGAGACAAAGAGTCTCATTCAAAGGAGGCAGCCAAATTCAACATAGGTAGACGTCTGCATGCCACCTGCCTCTTCTCCTGAATTATAGCCAACTTAAAGCTGTCATTTTAGTTAGTGCTGAAATTCATCCAGTAATGTGAAAGTCAGCTACAGTGCTATTATATGCATAAATCTTTATTTGCATTAGAAAGGCATCAATTACTTCATGCTACAATGTGTAATTAAGAAGTAAATGTATTATTTTGCTTAACCTTACAAGATACTGCATTACTGCAAGAATAAAAGTTGTGAATTTTAACTAAGTCACATTTCAATGTTGAATACAAGAAAGTCTTCCATTGACCTGAACCATGTCCCTTACATGGTAAGGAACTAGAGAACACATAGTAATTTGACTAGTGATTGTATTCTAAAGTTAAAAACAAAATCACCACTCAATTTATTAGAAGGCACTAGAAACAGCGTGGAATAAATGACTTTCACACAGAACCAAATGTGAAAGGAATTCAGAAATTGGGATAATGTTTCTCTCAATGAAGAAAAAGAAAGGTTTGTTCTTTTGGTAAACTGCTAAGCGTCTATTATAGACTAAGGACAATACTAGGTTCTTGGGACCTTAGCGGGTGAAAATAAAGAAGAGATAATTAATCAAGGAAATTTCCAAAGAAGGTAGGACAACTTTACCAGATTTGAGGGAAAGGGATGAAATAGGATGAGGACACAGGTGGCCAAGACTGCCTCTTTTCTGTGAAGAGGGGAAGCTAGGGGCTGGGAGGTGGTATAGGAAGGAAGGTAGCCAAAAAAAAGGTTTCGGTGACAGGGTTAAGAATAGTTACTGTGCAGTACAGATGGAAAGGCTCTCTATAAAGCAAGTTCCACGACTATCAGCCACTAACCCTTGGGCAGTAAGCAATTACAGAGGTAGTTCAACCCCCGGGGCAGTAAGTAATTACAGAGGTAGTTCAAGGACGAAAGTATGTGGCAGGTGGATCAAACGTCAGAATGCCATTAAGGAGATCTGTATGACCTTAGGCCTGTTGTTTAAGGGAAAATATGTTTAGCTTTCCCATCCCCACGGGTCAGGACAGGAAGATAATCAATAGCTCTCTACTGAAGCGGCTGTGTAAACAATCGTGCAGGGAGGAGAGCAAACTTAGAAACAGCAGATTCGTTCATCTTCTAACCATAACCATAGCGGCAGCTTTGCAGGGCTCAGGTCTCCTCTACAGCTTTTACCACGTAGCTCTACATTCATTTTATAAAAGCGGTTTCAACTGGACACATGTATTAGAACCACAATTTGAAAACATTGCAGTGGCTCCTGTGTGTAATCCTAGAATTCTGGGAGGCCGAGGCGGGAGGACTGCTTGAGCCCAGGCGTTAGAGACCAGCTGGGGCAACACAGCGAGACCTCGTCTCTAAAATAAATAATAATAAATACGAATAATAAAAAATTAGCCGGGCGTGGTGGCGCATGCCCGCGGTCCCAGCTATTCGGGAGGCTGAGGTGTGAAGATTCACTTGAGGCCAGGAGCTGTAGGCTGCAATGAGCCGGGTTCGTGCCACAGCACTCCAGTCTAGGCGACAGAGACACCGACTCAACACAACAAAAACAAAACAAACACCTTTGCAGACTTCACCCTCCTCCATCCTAACTAGTCGCCTAATTTGGGGCAAGCCGCTCCGCCCGACGCGGAAAACAAACGCAAGCTGCTCGCTGGACCAAGGGGTCCGCTTTTCCTCACCCCGAAGGAAGCGGCTGCAGCAGGTGACCTAGAGCTCCGCCAGCCAAGCAAGCCCAGGTGACGCCGGCGGGGCCACCCAGGTGCGTCGCTGGGGAGCTCGCGGCGGCGCGAGGCTGCCCGACGCGACCCCCACCTCGCCTCCTATGTCTCTCGAGTCACGCCCGCAGCCCCACACGGATCACCACGTGTCTGGCCATGCCCGCCTGGCCATCCTCGCCTCAGTGCCTCCACAATCCCAGCCCAGCCGGCCTCTCGGCGGACACTGGCACGCGAACCACCCCAAGCGCGCACCGCGGCCGCCAAGGGAGCAACGCGCGGAAGCCGGGGCCACCGGCGCCGGTTCCGCCTCGGAGGCCGCCACGTGCGTGCGCGCATGCGTGAGACGAGCGCGCCCCGCCCGGCGCCGGGCTCCGAGGAGCTGAGCGCATGCGCAGCGTGACGCCTCGGGGCCGGCGGAAGGCGGTGCTGCTGCCGAAGGCTCCGGCGCGCTTGCGCAATAGCTGAACGCGGGCGTTTCTTTCCTCCCTTTTTTTCGAATTGGTTTTGGGGGTAGATTCGAGTTACAAAATGGCGGCTCGGAGCTCGGTCGGCGCTGTTTTACTGGCGGTCTCGGGCTGAGCGGACGGCTCCCCCAGCTCACTGCCGAACACAGAGAGACGGGTCCCCGGGGGACATGGTGTTGGAGACTCCGGGCTTGCTGAGCACGACTCCTTCCAGGCTCTCCGCGCGCCAGAAGCCACCGAGCGCGCTCCGCCGGGCGACCCACTGCCGCTTCAGCCCCGAGCGCCGCGACCTCGGCCCGGCTCGCTCCCGGACTTGGCCGCGCCCACGATCCTGCGAGTGCCGCGGCGGCCGCCGGGGAGGTGAGAGGCGGCGGCCAGCGCGCGAGGGTCAGGGGCCGGGTGGGGGGGTTCGCG
>NW_007245857.1:581863-659774 GCF_000164805.1 Carlito syrichta | reverse complement strand
ATATTATTTTAGCACTAATTTATGAGTGAGAACATACAAATACTTGACTTTCTGTGTCTGGCGTTTTTCACGTAAGATAATAACATTCAGTTCCATACATGATTCTGCTAAATAGATGATGTCACTGTACTTCATAGAGGAAGAATTTTCCGAGACCCGGACATACCATATGGTGGCGCGGGCGGGGCGCGCGGATAGAGGGTGGGGCGGGATGTCAGCGGCGACGCGGCCGGGGCTGTTTGGAAACCCGGCGCGGGGCCGGCCTCTCGGGGATGCGGCGTCTGACTCCAGGAAGGCGCCCCTGGACGCCGGGCCCCTGCGGCCCGGGCGGAGGTAGGCGGCCGGAGCGGGCAGGGGCTCGTCCCGGCGTGGTCTTCCCGGCTTCCTGCCCCCCTCGGCCGTCCCCACCTCTCTCTCCTCCCGGGCTCATTGGCTCTTTGGCTTGGCTTCACTTTCTTACTGCATTCCCGGGCCATCGATCACCCCTTTACTGGGTTCCATTCATAAGCAGTTTGGATGTGGGTTGGCCGTGGCGTTTCGTCTCCGTAGTCGGGCCCCTTTGTTCTCTCCTTCCAGCAGGGACCTCACTGTCAAGGACAGCCACATCTGGGTTTTTGTCATAGAGTGCACGGGTGGTGGCTGAAGTTCATCTCCAAGGGCAGGGCTGCACCAGGTGCCAGAGACCACGCCACTACACCGGGCACAAACCAATTACCTAGATTTTCAGTTTCCTGTCACATTGCTTCCTACCCAAGAGTCACGTCAAAATTTGGTGGCTTTTTACCTACAGGCGCAAACGTTTTAAAAATTCATGGTAATATCCGGGTGCAGTGGCTCGCGCCTGTAAATCCCCCAGCACTTTGGGAGCCCGAGGTGGGAGAATTGCTTAGCCCAGGAGTTCCAGACCCAGCCTGGGCAACATAACAAGACCTCATGGCTATAAAAATTTTTTAAAAATTAGCCGGGTGTGGTGGCATCTGTAATCTCAGCTACTCGGGAGGCTGAAGAGAGACGATTGCTTGAACCCAGCTAAGTCGTGAGCCCTTGATGGTGCCACTGCAGTTCAGCCTGGGCTACAGAGTGAGCCCCCGACTCCAAATAAAAAGTAAATAATTATTCATAGTAATAGCTAGTACATAAGACTCTCAAGGTGCCAGGCCTTGTTCTAAGTATTTTACAGAGGTCTCGACCCCCCCCCCCAAAAAAAAGAAAATGTATGGTTGGAAGTGCCTTGCTTTGAAATATAGGGATTTGGTATTTAAAGTCTGACTTCTAATTCAAGTTATTCTTTTTTCCCCACATCATTTAAGTTTTGGAGGGAAAATAGTAGTTTATAGCCTTTGCTTCTACCAAAACTTGTTTCTTTAATGTGTATTAAGGCACTGTTCTGAGCCAAGCTTTATCACATTTGATTTACATAACTTTCCTGTTCACAGATGAAGAAACTGAGACACAAAAGTTAAATAACTTGCTCAAGGTCTCACAGCTTAGAGAATAGCAAAACTGGGATGCTAGCATCTTGTAGTTTTTGTTTTTTCTTCAAATACTGTACGCAGTACTGCAGATCACAACAAGCAGAACTCCTACTATGAGCTGGGCAAGTTTGAGGCATTTGGAGTACATCAGTAAACAAGGCAAAACTCCCTGCCATTGACTATATTCTGATTTGATGAATATGTTAGACAGTGAGAGCAACTACAATAATTTGGGTTATTTTGCTATTTATCTGTTCAGTTGTGTGAGTTAGATGTTAAAATTTTACTCTTATTACAAGTTTTGCACATTCAGCTCCACCACTTTTAACTCACCATTAGTCTTAAATAGTATACATGACCATTCCAACTGCTCACCTCTTCTACCCTCTGGTGGAGATGTTAGTTAATGAGTAGGAAAAGGGCCAGAAGAATCCACAGACCTGGCCTCTGAACGGCTCAGTAAGGAATCATGTCTATTCCTGTATTTATTTTTGTTTGCATGACAAAGATTAGTATGGGGAAGTGTTAAAAAGAGGATTCTCAGGCAATGGAAAGTGTATTTATTGAATCTCATACTTTATATCTTAGAATCTTGGACTTTAAAGTCATTTATTCTGGTAACTAGGAAAAAGTATATACTTATAAAATAAATTTAAGAATTATTAGGATGTATTAAAAGCTGAAAGCCCCTGTATAATTGCTCTTTTGGGCATCAGATTGTGCAGGACTTTGGAATGCCAATATTTTAATTTTATTCTCTAAATTCTAAAGAGCAGTAGGTGATGTATAAGTTTGTATGTTAATAGCTATGAAGTTCTAGGGCACTGTGGCTCACACTTATAATTCCAGCACTTTTTGAGGTCAAGGTGGGAGGGTTACTTGAGGCCAGATTCAGTACCAACTTGAGCAACATAGCGGGGCCCTGTCTTTACAGAAAATTAGCAGTGTGGTGACATGTGCCTATAATCTCAGCTCCTTGTGAGGCTGAGGCAGAGGATTACTTGAGTCCAGGAGGTTGAGGCTACAGTAAGCCAAGATTGTGTCACTGCACTGGAGCCTGGGCAACAGAGTGAGACCCTACCTCAAAAAAAAAAAAAAAAAAAAAAAAAGTTGGGCACGGTGCCTCATGCCTGTAATCCCAGCATTTTGGGAAGGAAGTTGGGAGGATCGCTTGAGCCCAGGAGTTCAAGAGCTGCTTAGGCTAGTAGGTCTCAAATTAGGTAGTGAGACCTCATCTCTACAGAACATTAGCTGCGTGTGGTGGCAGGTACCTATAGTCCCAGATACTTGGAATGCTGAGGTGGACGGATGGCCTGAACCCAGGAGGTGAAGCTGCAGTGAGCCCTAAGCAACAGATTGAGACCCTCTGAAAAAAGACCATAAAGTTCTAGGAAGCTTACTCTGGTGGGTTATGGTGTTGAAGGCAAATGAGATGGGGCGGACTATCAAGATAGAGTCCAGGCAGATTTAATAAGCCCTGGCAGGTACCCAAAACTAATTGATGCCTGGTTGAATTGAGTAACAGGAAATGGAGAGGGTTTTTTTTTGTTGTTGTTCAGGTGAGCTGGCTGAGGAGCCACCCAGCCTAACACTCAGAGGTCTCAGTTGGTTCTAGTTTGTTGTTTAATAGCAAAGGGTATATTAGAATCAGAAAACAAATGGCAAATTTTGGGGTATGAACACAAGCACTGTCTTCGGATAGGTGCTCAAAACCACTATAGAGATAATATTATCTGTCCTCCAACTCCTGTCCACTCCCTTAATTAGAGGAGTTAGGCTGATGGTTTATTTTTGAAGAGTTAAAAGTTCTCAGAATGTTAGCACATCTATACTAACCCTTTGCATTCAGATGTTCCCTAAGGGCACATCGTAAATCAGGCAAACCACTTGGTGGCTACGTAAAGAGATTGCTGAGATTATACAGAACAAACATATGCCAGCTCAGATTTTTTGAAAATGTATGTTTTCTGAAGTTTTCCCTTCAAATTGCACGATAAAACAAATAAAGAGATGGAATATATGCTGAGATTTGATCAGTCAGCCGAGGAGTGGTTTTCAGGAATCACAAGTAAGTCCTTCCACTTCTTCAGACAACAGGATGGACAATAAATGACATATTGTTAATGTGGGAAGAAGAAAACGAGACCTCATTACTGTTGCACAACGTGTATCAGTGAACCTGCAATGCATGTCAGTGACTGTTTTACATTACTACGTGTTAGAAAAATATATAAAATTTTGATCTTTTTCATAAATTCCTCAATGTCCAAAATTCCATTATAAGCCAAATATCTTTACAATAAAATATTTGGTTTTAGCACTATACTACTTAATATGAAGTGATTTGTTTTTCACTATTTCATTACAAAGTGGTCGAGTTTCTGATAGGTGGTCTGAAAGATGTCTCTTAGTGCAAAGGGTTAATCACATTAAATGATGTCATAGCTTAGCAAAATATAATTTGGGGCAACCAAATGTTCAATCTTGGGAAAGCTGTATTTCTATCAACTAGCCTAAAGAAAAGTACTCACATCGTGAAGGTATTTTCAGTGCCTTATTACAATTCTTACTGAAGGATAAACTTCTTTAATAGATCATTTTTAAGGAAATTTTTAAATATTAAAATTGTTTTGTTTATGGCAAGACTATGTAAGTGTAATTTACATAGAATAAATTGGTTAAAGACTTTTTCATAGTATATATAGTACTTAAGATTCTAGATTTTAAGAAATCAATTGGTATTTCATTTTAAGTTTTCTAGACGGAGTTGGTTTAGTGTTCAGAAAGAGTTCCAGTGTTGCTTAGGAGTCTTTCACTGCCTCCTTGGAAAGTCCTTTGTATGTAACACTAGGAGCCTAAAAACACTTGTAAAGTTTGCATTAAAGCATTTTCCACTGGCAGCAGAAGTATTTTTATCTCATTTTATGACAGAGTGAACATTCTTTATGAAAGTTATATTTTGGTCTAGAAAAATAAACTTTTTGCCTCTATTTTTTGTCACTTAGGTTTGAAAAAATGGCCAAGAGAATTGCCGAGAAAGAGTTGACAGATAGGAATTGGGATCAAGAAGACGAAGCGGAAGAGGTAAAAAGTTTTCCCTAAGAATGATTTCCTGCTTCTTCTGCATTTGAATTCATTTTGGGGTTCCTTGTGAAGACTTTTCAAGAATATCCTGAATGAGAGATATTATGGTTCCTTATGACCTGTACTTAGCATAGAAACTTATTACTTACATTTGTATGTGCTTTTCTACCAGCACCTGTTCCATCAGTATTCTCCTTTGTCAAATCACCTTTCTTCTGGATTTTATATACTTGGAGAATTCTAAACCCATGGTTTTGAGCAAGTGGTTTTAGTCTTAACCAAAGGGTGAATTAAGTGATATAGTCACAAACTTAGCACAAACATGTAAAGTGGTATGCCATCACCATTTCAGCATGCCATATTTCCTTACTCTAATACTTCTTGGAGGCCTGCTTTATTTTCCTGTTCTTGTAGTAGATCTGAGAAACTTTAGCAGTTACATTAATGCAATAGAATTTAGATTGGCCTAATTTCTTTCTCAGCAAAATTTAAATGGTCTTCCCTTAGGAAATCTTATTTTTCCCTTATAAAGAATAGGACACAGCTGCATTTCTTTTTTTTTTGAGTTGGAGTCTGACTCTGTCACCCAGACTAGATTGCAGTGACCGCTCCCAGCCACTGCAGCCTCAACCTGCTGGGCTACGGCAATCTTTCCGCTTCAAGCCTTCCAAGTAGCTGGAACTACAGGCGTGCGCTACCATGCGCAGCTAATTTTTGATTCATTGTAGACATGAGGTCTCACCAGATCTCCCAGGCGGATCTCGAACCCGCCGGCTCAGGCAATCCACTCACCTCAGCCTCCCAAAGCGCGGGATTATAGGCCAAACCACCGAGCCTGGCACAACTGCATTTCTAATGCTTTGTCAGCAGTTTGATACTTCCCGGCCAGTTCACTAAGGAAACCTGTAACCAAGTTAGCCTTTCAAGTTAATAGCATAGTGCTAAGTTAAAATATATATATATATATAGAGAGAGAGAGAGACAGTTTAGGAACCTGCAAGCTTATTCTTAGACTACTATCTTCTTTCTGAATCTTTCTAGTAATAATATTTTTTCTTTACAAATACACATATTCTAATATGTTGGAGAAACCAGAATCTCAAGTGTGTTAATGTTTTGCCAGGACCTTAACTGACTTGGTGCTTTTTAACTAACTCTTTGGTTTTGGTTTTTTGGTTTTTTTTAAGATCTTAAGCATAAGTTACATTCTGGACTATAATAAGATGCAGACTACTATATCACAGTTTGCTTTAATATTTAAATATTCAGGAATGAAAGCACTCCCATTTGGATATATTCTAATGAAATAAGTATGAAAGGATTCATTTAATTAATTACATTTAACTTGGGGCAAGTGTGGCCAGAAGGTGCTCTTTTTGGGTATAGGGATCCCATTAAATTTAACATGACCTGAAATAACTTAGAGGTGAGAAATTTTGTACAAGGAATAGTTTATTCTTGCCCTACAAGATAAAAGACAGGTCATGGTAAAGCCAAAGAGCTTCAGCAATGTTCTGATTGTGGATGTTGTCCTTTTAGTGTACTGTGGAAAAGCACGTAGAGTCCTTGGTCCCTCAGTGGCCTTTTGTACAGTGGGCAGGTTGGGCAAGATTCATCTTAAAAATCATGGGTTTTTTTTTTAATAAAGATGTGGGTGCATATCAGCTTTAGGTGTTCAAACATTGATCATGCAGATACCCTTGTTGATGAGGTATGCCCCTCTTCGGTTTCCCTCAACTGCCAATCCCACCCCCCCAGGGTTGGTTAATAAATATAAATTTTATTTCTGAAAACTAGTAGTAAGACTCAATTCAGTCATCTGGGTTTCAGAATAAGTTCTATTGTCAGGTATTTATGATCTTTCAGGTACTTTCCAACTTTTAGACAATCGCTTTTGCTTAAAAAAACTGAAAATTTACTGTATACTTTATGCATATCTTAGAATATGTATATCTGAAATATTTGAAGAATTAGTCATGAGTATTTTTCACCAACGTTTTGATGGTCTTAATCTTTTCAAAGGTTTGTGCATATACAAGGTCTGACGGTCTGACAATTAGGTTCATGAACCATCCTAGAAAAAGTGCTACATACTTCATTGCTGAATATCACTGCAACCACCTTCGAAGTACTCCCATTGGGAAATTATGCACCAACACCAGCGCCTAGTCCTCTCATCAAAACAATTTTGGAACTTTTTCTGGGATGGTCATCAGAGCTGTTGTCGTTAGTTGTTGAAGTCTGACAAGTTTGTGAATTTGCCACCATGTGCTTATGTTGGCAGCACTGTACAAATAACTGTATTGGAACACCCTCCCTACTTAGCTCATCTGGCCCCCAATGACTTTTTTCTTTACCCAAAGATAAGGAAATATTGAAAGGAAGACATCTGATGGCATTCAGGACATCGAGGGTAATACGATGACAGCTTTGATGGCCATTCCAGAAAAAGAGTTCCAAAATTGCTTTGACAGGTGGACAAGGCACTGACTTCTGTGCATAGCTTCCCAAGGGGAATATATCAAAGGTGACCAAGTGATATTCAGCAACGAGGTATGTAGCATTTTTTTCTAGGATGAGTTTGCAAGTGTTGGATCTTGTACTTGTCTTTCTGGATTGGAATTTAAAACCTGAATTAATAGATTCTGCAAGATTCACGATTTGCCTAACTAAGATTGGAATTCACAAGACAGATAATAGACATAAATTTATTACTCTGCCTTCTCCATAATTTGTGTTACTGCTATTAACAATCTTTTAAAACCAACGGATACAGATAAGTTTGTTTTAGCTTTTTTGTTCAGCATTTTATCTCCCTTTTGGCCTGTCTTATCTTACTGCCATTTAATTTGTACACTTCTGCAGGTGGGAACATTCTCAGTGGCCAGTGAGGAAGTCTTGAAGAATAGAGCCATAAAGAAAGCAAAACGTAGAAATGTTGGATTTGAAGTGAGTGCTTTCTTACAGCTTTTGTATTAAATACTAATCTGATTTCTGAGATGCAGAGAGTATTCTTGCTGCTGGGAGCAATCATGTCAACAAATCTTTTTAAAAAATGTTTACTCCAGCTGGGTGTGGTGGCTCACACCTGTAGTCCCAGCACTTTGGGAGGCCAAGGTAGGAGGATTGCCTGAGTTCAGGGGTGCAAGACCACACTGGACAACATAGCAAGACCCCTCTCTATAAAAAAATCTTTTTTAAAGAATATAAAAAAATGCTTGGTGTAGTTTATTGTAGATAGAAAAAATAATAAATATGAAGACTGGACCTTAATAAAGGGAGCTTATCCAGTTGAGGAAATAAGATAAATACAAATTCAAGTTGAGTGACAATATGAAGAAGAAAAACGAGTAAAGCAATACAAAAGGTAAGAGAAGTGGTGTCATAAGATATATATAAGAAAGGGAAATGTAAGTATATTTGTAAGGTCTTATCTGTTCCCTGGGATTGAGGCCTGGGAAGGAGGAGTCCTTTCATTGTACTAGATGTATTTCACATGTCAGTTTTCTTTCTGGTATGATAGTATGGTGTTTTGTTTTTTGAGTTGGAATCTCACTCTCTTGCCCAGGCGGGAGTGCAGTGGCACACTGCTCATGGTCACTGTAGCCTCGAACTGCTGGGCTCAGGCGATCTTTCCATCTTAGCTTTCCAAGTAGCTGAAACTACAAACCCGTACTTCCACAACCGGCAAATGTTTTGATTTATTGTGGAGATGAGGTCTCACCAAGTTGCCCAGGCTGTTCTCAAACCCCTGGGCTCAGGCAATCCTCTCGCTTTGGCCTCCCAAAGTACTGAGATTAGAGGCTTGAGCCACTGCACCCGATCCGATAGTATAGTATATTAAAATGTTTCATTCTTGTGCTCAGAAAGATAAAAGATGAGTTTTGTCTCTTAAGTGGAAATCGTGTGGTCAGATTCCCACAGTCACTCACATTTAACAACTTTTCCCCAAGATAGTCCTCACTCTTTAAATATATTTAGACCTCTGAGTGTAGTCTTGGTGGCCTGAACATCTGACATCAGCCAGGAAAAGCCACTTTGAACATCCTGGCAGCTTTGAAATAAACCTACTCATTAACTCATTCTGCAGTGTTCAGTTTTTGTTGTTTTTTTTCAAGTTGAAGTCTCACTCTGTCGCCCAGAATGGAGTGCAGTGGCATCTCCCCGCCACCGCAGCCTCAACCTGCTGGGCTCCAGCGATCCTACTGCTCAACTTTCCAAGTAGCTGGAACTACAGGCATGCACTACCACGCCCGGCTAATTTTTTTATTTTTTATCGTAGAGATGAGGTCTTGCCAAGTTGCCCAGGCGGGTCTCGAACCCGCGGGCTCAGGCAATCCATTCACCTTGGCCTCCCAAAGCGCGGCATTACAGGCTAAGCCACCGAGCCCAGCTGTTGTTTTTAACAGGCTTGATTCACTTTGTTTTTCTTGTATAAAAAGCCCATATTGTCCGGGTGCAATGGCTCAAACCTATAATCCCAGCACTTTGGGAGGCCAAGGCAAGAGGATTGCCTAAGCTCAGGGGTTCGAGACCAGCCTGGACACTTGGTGAGACCTCATCTCTATAATAAATCAAAAAATATCTGGGCATGGTAGTGCATGCCTGTAGTTCCAGCTACTTGGAAGGCTGAGGTGGAAGGATCGCCTGAGCCTAGCAGGTAGAGGTTGCAATGGCCACTGCACTCCAGCCTGGATGACAGAGTGAGGCTCTAACTCAAAAAAACCCCAAAAAACAAAAAACCTATGTTGTTGCCATAGCTGGAGCCTGAGTCTTCCACACAGACACTGGTGTGGATCTTGACAAGATGGTTGGTGAATTCCTGATAGTGAGACTTGGTGAATGTAGTCCCTTTCCAGAGGTCGGGTCAGATACCTGTAGGTCTTAGAGATGGCATCAAAGGTGGCCTTGGTGAAGTTGCTCGGGGTGGCAGTGCAGCCCTGGCTGAGGTGTAGCTGTCATCAATAACAGCATCTTTTTGGGCACGGGGCCAAGACAGTGCCAGTGCCCCTGAGGACAGGGATAAGTAAGGCACAGCAACAGCCTGTCACCTGCAAGGGATAGAGTGGGATTTACCAGTATTGTTCCCTCAGTAGCCTCTCCACACAGGGACAGTGGAGAACTTGACTAGGATGGTGGCCCTTTGGATGGCAGTGGCTACCTCCTTGGAGCACTTAACACCCAGACTAATGTGACTGTTTGTAGTCCCCGATGGCAGCAAGCACCTTGAACATGGTCCGCTGGCCAGCACAGATCTCCTTTTGCACTGGCATAATCTCCAAAGCCTCACCCTTGGCAGATACCCCCAGGAAGAAATCAATGATCCTAGACTCCTTGATGGGTGGGAAGAGTCAGATCTCCCCCAAGGACTTGATTTTCATGTCCTTGACCAGGCAACCCAACTTGATGACGGATATCGCTCCTTGTCCTTTCCTCTGTGAACTCTGTGGTCATGACCCTGGCCCCTGAGGCTGCTGCCACAGCTTTCATTCCAGGGCCTTCCAGCCCTCCTACTGCACCAGCGTCACCTGCCATTTGGTGTTTTCTCAAAGAAGCAGCCAATTTTTTAAAATCAAGAATGAACTATATTACTATGTAGGTTGAGTACCCTCAATCCAAAATTCCAAAGTGCTCCAGAATCTGAAGTTTTTTCAGCACCAACATGACACTCAAAAGTAAAATGCTCATTGTCAGATTATGGATGCTGAACCAGTAAGTATAGTGCAAACATTCCAAAATCCAAAACATTTCTGGGCTCAGGCTTTTTTGTTAAGAGATACTCAACATCCGTTTTCCTTTTCTTGTCAAATAAAAAGGAAAGTAAAGATATATCAATGCTCACGCTTTGAGAAACAATGAAAAGAAGTTATTACAAAAATATTCACGACGTTGCCAAAGTTTTTATCATAATTTTTGTTTTAAGTTTGAAAATGTTTAAGGAAGGGAGTGGGTAGGTGAGGATGCAGGCAGGCAATTAGTGAGAAATGTACAGCTGTTGTTACTGTATAGCAAATTATTTGCTCAGAGCATCTCATAAATGGTGGTATATGTTAATGAGAAAATCAATTCAAATTGCAAAAATAAAATATACTTACAGTCTGCCTAGAATTTTATACTATTAATTCAAGGTAGAGATACATGATCATATAGCAAATGGATTTTCAAGTGGTTCCGTGTAGTCACTTGTATATATCTAGAATGTAACGGCCAATGTAGTAAACATACATTCCTGCTCTGCTCCACTCCAGTGCATGTTTCCGAGGAACATTATTTCCTGGAGCTGGAGCTGTAGAATCCCTTTCATGTGGCCCTCAGGTTAACTGGAGGGGTGCTACTAAGAAAGAAGATGAGTAGAGGGCAAATTTGTTTTTAGGGAAAGGACGCTGTGCAGAATTTCTTAATCCCACATCTAGAGATTAGGACTTCTCTTTAAATTGTTTATATTTTGCTTAAAGATGTTTATTCAAGCCGGGCTCCGTGGCTCAGCCTGTAATCCCTCGCTTTGGGAGGCTGAGGTGAGTGAATTGCCTGAGCCCCCAGGTTCGAGACCCGCCTGGGCAACTTGACGAGACCTCATCTCTACAATAAATCAAAAAATCAGCCGGGTGTGGTAGTGCGTGCCTGTAATTCCGGCTACTCAGAAGGCTGAGGCGGAAGGATTGCTGGAGCCCAGCAGGCGAGGCTGCGGTGGCCGGGAGCGGCAACTGCACTCCAGTCTGGGCGACCGAGTGAGACTCCAACTCAAAAAAAACAACAAAAAAAAGATGTTTATTCATTTTTAAATTGACAAATAAAAATTATATATTTGTGGTATACAGCGTGATATTTTGAAATATGTATACGTTGTGGAATGGCTAAATTGAGCTAGTTAATCTGAATTACTTTACATACTTATTTTTTGTGGTAAGAACACTTAATCTCCTCTTCTAGTGATTGTCATGTATATAGCACATTGTTGTTCATTATAGTCCCCATGATGTACCATAGCTCTTGATGTATAGTAGTTTTAGTATTTCCATTTTTTCTGGTCTAATTTTAGTATTTCCTTAAGATTGGTGACTAGTTGGCGGATGTGGGTGTAGAGCTAGGTGATGGTTGCTAGCTCTTTCACTGAGACAATATATGTGGAAAGGGGACAACTTTAAGAGGAAATTATTTGTTTTGGAGATGTTGTATTTAGTCCTTTGTGCGTTCAAGTGGAGTTCTCTAGAAAAACAGGAATAGAACAGGAATTAGGGTTGAGGGGTGGTACAGCTTGGGGAGTTTTCGCCATACGGGGAATTGCAGCCATGGGGTAGATGGGAAGAGGCATGACAGCGGGAGCTCAGGTGAGGAGTGAGAAGCAGCAGCTCAGCAGAAGGAGAAGCTAAGGGAAGTCCATCTCGAGGAGGGATAATTCAGCTCTGAATAAATGAAAGTCAAGAAGTAGAAACGGCAAGACCACAGTCTAAACTTAGCTAGAGGGATGTGAGGAGGCTGACAGTAAGAAATTAAATAGACATAATAATTGGATTTCACATGTAATTTTAGTTGTAATTTTTAGCCTCAAGTTTTCATCCGAATTTGTATTTTAGAAAGATTAAATTTCATATCATCTACCTAAATGCAGAAATGTGACTTTTCCCTAATAATTCGTTTGTTTAATTCTTCAGCAGATCTGCTAGGCACTGGGTATACATTGGTGAGTAAAATAGACGAAAATACTCTTGCATTGTGGAACTTTTTTCGGGGCGGCGGGGAGTAGTCGGAAGTCTCACTGTGTTGCCCAGGCTGCTGGAGTACGGCAGGACGATCATAGCTCACCTCAGCTTCAGACTCTTGGGTCAAAGGATTCTCTTGACTTGGCTTCCTGAGTAGCTGGGTCTATAGGCACGTGCCACCACACCTGACTAATTTTTTATTTTTTGTTTTTTGTAGGGATGGGGTCTTACTATGTTGCCCAGCCTAGTCTCGAACTCCTGGGTGCACACAATCCTCCCACTTCAGCATCTCAAAGCGCTTAGATTTCAAGCAAAGCCACCATGTCCAGTGGCATTTACTTCTTGATAATGGAAGAGAAACAAATATATAGTTTTCATTTTTCTCCATGAGTGCCATGGAGAAAAATAAAACCAATGAGGAACATTGCAGGACGTGTCAGTGCCCATGGAGCCTAAAGGATACCTTCTCGTTCAACTATTACTCTCATTTTTCTGAATGTCTTTTTTTGTTTAACTAGTAGTTCTTGAATTTTGTGATGATTCTAGAGCCATTTACTATCAGTAATTTCTAAAATACCTATAAGAACTGTGTGGCTTTTAAATACAGTGCAAAATAAAAGGCCCTGAAGAACTACTTGCAGCTTTATAGATTGTTTATGAATCATTGTTTTAAAATAACAGCTTACCTATTGCTGTGTTGCCCAGGCAGTGTCGTGCAATGCAGTGGTATAACCATAGTTCACTGTAGCCTTGAATTCCTGGACCCAAGTGATCCTCCTACCTCAGCCTTCCAAGTAATCAGGATTGCAGGTGCATGCCACCATGCCTGGTTAATTTTTAAACATTTTTTTGTAGAGATGGGGTTGCCTAGGTTGGTTTTGAACTCCTGGCCTCAGGTAATCCTCCTGCCTTGGCCTCCCAAAGCAGTGGGTCCAGATCATAGGCCACCACACCTGGCCTGTATTTTGGATTGTAAATGATGAAAGATCAAATTTAGAGCACCAGCATCTAAGCTATATTTATTATGTGCATTTAAATTCATACAGGTTAAGATTTTGCATTCTTTGCCTCATTTTATTGCTATAATGTATCAGTGATAAATAAATATCTGAAATTTGTAGATGTGATTGAAACTTGTGGTTTGGGAAAGTAATATTTATGTTAACTGGCTCATTTAGAAAATGAAAAGGTTCTAGTTTGATTTTTTTTTTTTTTTTTTTGGTGAGGTTGTGATTATACTGTAATTCATGGAAACTTAAGATTTATGAATTCTGTCTTAGATGTTTAGTCTGTGAAGCAAATTACTCCCTGTGGGGTTACCAGTACTGTCACAGCCTGACCAGGGTCTTATGCCTGCTGCAGAGAAATTAGCCAATGTATTGATTGAGACAGCAACATCACAATAAAGAATTTAATGATCACAAAACAGCTGAGTGAAGGGAACAGGGGATGTTCCTCAAATCTGCCTCCTTGAGAATTTTAGGCTAAGGTTTCTAAGGATAATTTAGTGGGCAGGGGGCTAGGGAACAAGCGCTGCCAATTCGCTGGGGATGATGTCACTGAAACGTTTTGGCATGCAGAGCCAATTTCTGGGAGGCCGTAGGGTTAACTCCTTGGAATATGTCCCGGGTCCAGGTGGGCTTGTTGATCTGGCAAAGTACAAACCTGAAAAATACCTCCAACATCGCTCTTAGCTTTTCCAATGATCTGTAGATCCATCCGCTCTCTGCTGACCCTGAACAATAAGCCATTATAGACATAGCTTAGCAGGAAGGGATGCAGGAGCTGGGATCCCTGGAGATTAAAGCTGCTCACACCCTTTGACCGGTCAAACTTCTGGACGCCATCAAGGAAATCTGTGTGGCTTGGGCTCGTTGCTGAAGGGAAAGTATGCTTATCAACCTCCCTGGCAGCTTCCTTACTTCCTGGGATCAGGGCATGAAGATAACTGGTTGCTTTCTGTTGAAGTAACTGTACGGAAGAGAGCAAACTTAGGAACGATCGATTTGTTCATTTCTAACCATTGCTATAATTTTTAAGGGCTCATCTCTTCTGCAGCGTTCACCTCGTTGCTCTATATTAATTTTATAGATGAGGTTTTACTACTCTGAACAAAAAAAGAGGTCATCAAAAACAGTAGTGAGTTTAGTAAAGCACTATAAACTGAGGAACTTTTCTCTAAAAATTCCTGGGGCAGAGAACAGTTTTAGAGTTTCAAAAGTCATACCAAACATTTTCAGATCTGCTTCGGTTGAGGATGTTAATGAGGTAGCACAAAGGGGAAAAGCCTCCTAGAAAGACCTTGCTAAATAGAACTTGAGGTTAAGAGAGCGGTGAGAAAAATTGGGAGTAGAAAGTTGTCCTGGATCGTACAACTAAAAGAACATGTAGATTCAAGGCTTGGTCATCTTCTTAGGTTCTTATAGGCTGAAGGCAGGTTGAAAGCTGTAGAAGTTCTTAGGAAATTAGGTAAATGGGTACAATATTTTTAGTTAACCTAGCTTGATGTTTCTGCAACTTCTTAGGCAAGTGGTCTTTGAATAGTACATGAAAAATCTTTCACTTGGGGTTTAGTCGTATCGAGCCTGTTTTCAGTGATTCTGAGACTGGGTGGTGGGTACATGCATTTATTGCATTAGTCTTTGTTACCTTTTCTGCCCTAAGTACATAGAATACATTTTTAAAATATATATTTTACTATAATTACGATGATCCTGGCTATTTCAGGGAGGTAGCTTCGAATTACAAAGCTGTTCTTATGTCTGAAACCTCTTCATCTCATTTCCTGTTTTTGCTTGTGCCACCCATTTTCCTTATAATGCTTGCTGACTGCATGTCCAGTCTAGGTGCTGTTTAGCCAAGATGAGATTGTCACTCACTTACTTTATTTGGTAATAAGAAGTATACTTACCTAATGTGTTTTCTTCATATTTCAGTCTGATAGTGGAGGAGCCTTTAAAGGTTTTAAAGGTCTGGTTGTACCTTCTGGAGGAGGATTTTCTGGATTTGGTAGTAACCCTGGAGGGAAGCCTCTGGAAGGACTGTCCAATGGAAACAGTATACCTGGCGTCTCTCCCTTCACCAGTGCAAGGGCAGCAACAGAACCCAAGGCAGCCTTTGGTAAGTAGGTTCCCCTCCCCCAGTCTACATCTGTGTAAGTATAATCTGGAAAATAACTTTGCAAGGATGTTTTTCTTGTACTCTCAGTCCTGAGACTGAGCAAATACAGGATACTAATAATGAAAGGATGGGACTTAGGGGAGATGTTGGCTGTTTTACAGAATAAGTAGGTAGAGCACAGGCTTGTATGCCAAAACAGACCTAGGTTTTGTTCTCAGCTCTGCCAGTTACCAGTTGTGTGACCTTGGTAAAGTTCCTGAACTCTTAAGCCTTAGAATCTTCAACTGTAAAAGGAGAATGACCCTCAGGATTGACCTAAGGGGAGCCAAAGGAGAAAAGGAAGCACTTAGATCCTCTGTGAATGCTTGCCTTCTTGTCCATTCATTCATTGTATGTTTACCAAGAGCTTTCTGGGTGCCTCACACCAAAATGGCTCCTGGAAACTCAAATGACATTGTCCCAGGGCCCTCCCAGGCTAGGTTTGTTTCGGCACAGGATGTGTTGATTGCCTGATCCTATTTTGAAGGAATTAGTTAAAAAACAAAACAAAACAAAAAAGCCTCTTGGAATTTGTGACAGAGAATGGGATTAAAATCTTGGAAGTGATCCTGACTGGTTGGATTGTATTTAGCTAGTTATTCCAAAAGTGTATACTGTTTTATTTTAATTAGGCAGAATGTTTAGTGTGTTGTAAAATAAGCACTTTATGTTAGGGCTTTAGCTACAGTCATCCCTTGGTGTCCATGGTTGATTGGGTCCCAGACCCTCTTGGATGTTCAAGTCCCACAGTCTGCCCACCAGAACCCTTGGACGGGAAAAGTCAGCATTCATGTTCCTTGGTTACATATTCCATGAATACTGTATTTTAGATCTACAGTTGGTTGAATCCACAGATATGGAACCTGCAGGTACAAAGGGCCAACCATACCTTGATAACTATTCATCGCAGTGATCTTGGGGACTACATTTTATGCTGACTTAATATTTTGACAGTTCTGTTTGGCAAGGGCATCGTTTTGAAGGAAAAGACTCATCTTAAAAGGTGTAGTGGCATGGCTCAGCCTGTAATCCCGCGCTTTGGGAGGCTGAGGTAAGTGAATTGCCTGAGCCCCCAGGTTCGAGATCCGCCTGGGCAACTTGCCGAGACCTCATCTCTACAATAAATCAAAAATTAGCTGGGCGTGGTAGCGCGTGCCTGTAGTTCCAGCTACTTGGAAGGCTGAGGTGGAAGGATCGCTGGAGCCCAGCAGGTCGAGTCTGCGGTAGCCGGGAGCTGCCATTGCACTCCAGTCTGGGTGACAGAGTGAGACTCCAACTCAGAAAAAAATGTGTAGTGGCAAGCGTATGATGGGTACCGTTCTTGTATAAAGTTTGATTTAATCTTTATGATAACCAATTTTACTGATAACCAGTTCATAAATATTACTTCTTGAACACATACTTCTTGAGATGTCTCCATAATAGGATACAGTAAAAGCAGACAATATGAAGACAGGGTGGTGTAAAAATCTAGATGATTTAATCACATCACCTAAAAAAGTTCTTTAATCTTCAATTTCCTATAGGTTCTATTGCTGCAAACGGCCCTACTGCCTTGGCTGATAAAAAGATTTCAAATCCTAAAACTAACGGCGACAGTCAGCAGCCCTCCTCCTCTGGCCTTGCTTCTAGTAAAGCCTGTGTCGGGAATGCCTATCACAAGCAGTTGGCTGGCTTGAACTGTTCTGTTCGCGACTGGATAGTGAAGCACGTCAATACAAACCCACTCTGTGACCTGACACCCATCTTTAAAGACTATGAGAAATATTTAGTGACTATTGAACAGCAACATGGAAAGAGTAATTCTGAAAATGAATCTAACAAAATGTTGGTTGAAACTCAGTCTCCTTCCCTATTTAGTTCAACAAAATTACAGCAAGACTCAACATTTTTGTTTCATGGCAACAAAACTGAAGACACAGCTGAAAAGAAGATGGAGGTTGCATCTGAAAAGACAGTGGACTCGTCACTGGGAGCAACAAGTGCCTCATTTAATTTTGGCAAGAAAATAGATAGCTCTGTTTTGGGCTCATTGGGCTCTGGCCCCCTGACTGGATTTTCATTTTCCCCTGGAAACTCCAATGTATTTGGCAAAGATACTACTACCCAGAGTAAACCAGTTTCTTCGCCATTTTCCACTAAACCATTGGAGAGCCAAGCAGAAGGTGGAAGTAATGAATACAAAGGTAAATATCAAATTTATCATTTTAGATTTGTGTAAGCTTTGTGTTTACTGGGAAAAACAGACTTTTGATTTGGAGTGGATCTGGATTCACATTGTGACATCATTCCCTCAAAGTGTGCTACCTGGACACAGTTTATTAGCTTCTCTGAGTCTTAGTTTCCTTACTTATAAAATGGATTAAGAATATTAAAATCAAGAATATGAAAACACCTGATACTTTAAAAAGTGTCAAACACACATGGCATTGCATATTTAAAAAAGTGAATTAAGAACATTTTTTGAAAATTGTGTTTTGGAAAAAGCTTATGAATATCCCCTGAATTGGTTTGTATTTAGGAGATTTGACTATAATTAAAGTCACATGACAAAGCAGTACTTGACTATACAGTAAAAAGACTTTTCATAGGTGTAGAGAACAAATTGACTGTTTTCCCTGTAGATCTGGATATGCCACCTTTCCAACAATGGTGTCTAAATGACATGTCTGCTGTATGTGTTATTAGTAGCCCAGAACAAGCATGTCTGGGCCTTAGTCCCAGCCTCCTGAGCTCTCTCTGTTATTAGCTCTCTGAAAAGTTTGGTGATGTCATAATGTCTTGTTATCACATGATAGTTGTGATGAACAAATGATGTCTGTGAATATAGTTAGTTGCAAACAGGTCAAAGTGCACTTCTCAAGATGTTAACATATTAACCCCTGGAAAGAACGCTGCCTTTGCCACTTGGCTACCGAAATATATTATACCTAGAGCTAGACTTCCATTGTTGTTCAGTATTGCCCTACCTTTTAAGTATATCCTCAGGCAAGGGCTCTCGAGGGAAAGGAGGAGGATAAGGGTTTCTCCTTTAATTTTTTCTCTGCTCCCTGAAGACAAATGGAGAGAGTCTTTTCTGATCCTAGGGCAGTCACAGCAACACAGTGATGTTGAATTTGATTTGAGTCTCAGTGGATGCAGGATTCACCTCTGGAAGCAACTATTGTGGTGATCATATTTTATGCATCAGAAAGACTTGGGAGCTTGTTAAAAATAACAATTGTTGGGGCCAACCCTGGAGAACCTAACTCCCACCCTGGAGAGTCCTGGGAACCTTCTTTTTTAAAAAAAACCTAAGGAGATTCTAGGGCACTCTGGCCTTATGCAGGACCATCTTACAGTTTAAATCTTGTCACCTAATTGTTTAAGCCCCACAATTGTTTTTCATTGCTTTTTAGTGAGTTACATGACATGAGTTTATGCAACTGCCTTTCTCTGTAAGGGAGTGTATCTTCTGTAAGAGGATCCTTTATATATGTGTGTAAATAGTGTCTTAGGTCTCCTGAGCTTGGGTCCTGTGAAAGGCTCAATCAGTAGTGATACCTGTGGTACCAAAGCAGTGAGCCATGTGGCCATTCAGACAAAGCTTAAATAGCTTACATGGCTTTGGAATGATTTCTCTGATTGCCCTATAAATAAATAAATAAATATATATATATATATATAAAATCTTCCTATCTTCAGCCATTGCTGATATTAGTTATATCTTGAAATGATGTAGATATGGTCACAGGAACATTTAGGGGTGAAGATTATAAAAGCCCATCTGAGCCTTAAGTGGATAATCGGAATATAAATAGCTGAATGTTGACTAATTATTTTTTGGTAAATGTCATAAGCGTGGACATTGTTTTCATTCTAAAGCTTTCTGTAAACTAGAAGTTATTTTAGAATTGAGATGAATATTCCCATTAAAAATGATTCTTATTTTTCACAAAATAAAATCCAGCAGGCACCCTAGCCCCCTCCCCCGCCAAAAAACAATCAGGTGTGCATTTGCAGTCTCTGCATCTGCTTACATGGGATGTTCAGGTTGAGATTTAGGGAGGGAGTTAACAAACATCTGTCGCTTTCTCGAGCTCTTGGTTTGAATCTTAATGAATTAGTGTCGTTTTTATAAAAGGTGGAGATGAAGAAGAGAATGATGAGCCACCCAAAGTAGTAGTTACTGAAGTAAAAGAAGAAGATGCTTTTTACTCCAAGAAGTAAGTCAGAATTGCCAGAATCCACTTGGTGAATGCTAGGGTGCTTCTGAACTGGGGAAGGTAGGGTTAACTTGTCCTCACAGAACTTTCCTGAGCATCTAGTCCTGGGGTCAAGCTGTGTCTGCTCTGAAGTGGAACAGGGAAGAGTTTTTGGCTTGTTTATTTAAAAACCAATCCTAGAAATTGAGAGACCCAAGAGACTAAAAAAAAACTCAAAGAGAACTATTACTCTATGAATTCCTACCCCATGTTCACTGTATTTGTTTGCAGTGTTTGTACTTAGAAGAAATGTCTTGCTGTGGGTGTATCTTACTCTTTTCTGTGATTTTTTAGCTCTTTTAGAGTGCCTTAGATATGGGCTTTGCTATGGTCTTCCCAACTCATCTCGTCTCATGCTTCTCTTTCTTTCCTTTTCTTCCCCTCCTCCTCCTTCCACAAAAAAATTACTTAGTCACTGATTTCAGGTTTGGTTTTACTTCTCTTAATCTGGAGACATCTCTGATCCCTCCCTGGAGACGTGGTTGGCCTTTCTGGGTTTTCTCACTACCAAAAAATTATGCGCAATAACTGTCCCTTCCTTTAAAAAAGATACATAAAACCTGTCTTTCCTCTAGTGATGAGAGCTTTTGTTTTGTGTTTGTTTTTAAATGAGAGCTGCTTTTTTCAGAAGAAAGCTAAAAGGAAGTGTTAAATTGTCTCATCTTTCTCTCAGTTAAATGAGATTACTTTTTTGCAAAGCTATTTACTGAAAAAAAAATATGAGTCATTTTAGAAACTTTCAAGGTGTCTGACACAAAAATTTCAGAATAATGAGTCAACATCTGCACATGCCAGGGGTAGTGGCTCACACCTGTAATCCTAGCATTTTGGGAGGCCAAGGCGAGAGGATTGTTTGAGCCCAGAAGTTCAAGACCAGCCTAGGCAATATAGTGAGACCTTGTCTCTACCAAAAAAAAAAAAATTAACTGGGCATGGTGGCACATGCCTGTAGTCCTAGATACTTGGGAGGGTGAGGTGAGCTATTAATCGTCCGACTGCACTCCAGCCTGGGTGACAGAATAGACCTGGACTCAATAAACAGAAGTATCTGCTCGTGTGACTTATTCTAATTAGAAATAAATCTTAAAGTCAGGGTCACATCTGGAAATCCCATAGGATGTGGCAATTTGTTTTAAAAAACTGCTAATAAAAAAATTACCTAGGCATGGTGGTGCATGCCTGTAGTTCTAGCTTCTTGGAAAGCTGAAGTGGAGAGATCATCTGAACCCAGCAGGTTGAGGCTGCAGTGACTGAGTGTGCCAGTGCACTCCAGCCTGGGCGACAGAGTGAGACTCCGACTCTAAAATAAAATAAAATAAGAAATAGACATTTCTCCCCTCCCCACCCCCCAAAAAAAAGAGATGGAGGAGATGCGGGCCGGAGTGTTTGACTTAGGTTTGATTCTTTCATTAAAGGGCCAGTTCAGCTCTCTTGAGTTCAGGGCTACAAGGGCAAAGCAGGGCAGGAAGGGCGTTCAGCCATGATTTTGACTGACAGAGAAAAGACTGTCAGAAAGTGTTTTTTAAAAAGTTTCATGGGGCCCACTATTTAACTTGAAAAAACATTGTTTAACTTGAAAAAAACGAGGAGGGTTTCTACAATTGCTAAGCAGATTATCTTCTGTTTTTTTGTCCAAACCCAATCAATTTGGATTAATACAAGATTTGTCCTGAAGCTTTCTGTGCTCTCATTTAATACAGATTTTCAACACAGATGTGAACAGTGGTTATTAGAAAAACTGTATTACTTGATTTGTCGTTGAATGTCTGATGATATATATTATTTTTCTCCATAGGTGTAAACTATTTTACAAGAAAGACAATGAATTTAAAGAGAAAGGCATAGGTACTCTGCATTTAAAACCTACAGCAAATCAGAAGACACAGCTTTTGGTGCGGGCGGACACCAATTTAGGTGGGTACTTTTTTTCAGATGGCACAAAATAATCATAATCAAGTAGTAATATAAAAGCTTTTTACCTTGCTGATTTCAGTCATTGAGATTTTCACATTTATTAATGTTTTTTAACAGAGATCATTCAATCATGTATTAGCCTGTATTTACTGATTATAGATTTAGTTTTGAGTACCAGGATAAAAGCGTATAAGAAAACGTAGATGTGTTCAAAGCTGTAAACAAAATGGTTTTTAATTTTGTGTTAGAAACATAACTAAGAAGCTAGAGATAATTGGATGGTTTAGCCCAGATGCAGTGGCTCACTCACGCCCATAATCCTGGCACTATAGTAGGTTAAGGTGGGAGGATTGCTTAAGCCCAGGAGTTCAAGACCAGTCTGAGCAACCTAGTGAGACCCCGTCTCTACAAATTATTTTTTCAAAAATTAGTCCTAGCTACTCAGGAGGCTGAGGTGGATGCATTGCATCGTGACAGAGTGAGACCCTGGCTCAAAAAAAATTCCGAGGTCCCATCCCCAGTTGTACCCTTAAGATAGTTACTGGCAAGAAACTAGTGCCTGGAGGAGGAGGAGGAAGAGCAGGTCTAAGATGAAGTGGTTTGTGGTGGTAGACCACAGCGCCTACGTTGCAGAAAGAAACTCCTTTCCCGTGAGCTTGACTAATTTGTAATAATATTACAGTCATGTCACTCTTGCCAAGTGAGCTATGCTGGCCTCTGTGTCAGAGGTGTTCTTTGCTGACCGTTTGTCTTTTGTTCATGTGACACAGTGAAGACTCCAGGTCGTGCCGGTGTGTTCTTCCTTTAGTGCAAGAATGTGCCATGTTTAGAGGGCTGATAGTTCTGAATGAGGCCATTGTCTCTGTGAAGGAGGCTGTGTAGGTGCAGGAAGGTCAGAAGGCCACTCCTCCAGTGAGGCCAGGTTCCTTCAGAGGCCTTACAGTACTCTGTTGGAGACAGTGCCGACGTCTGGCTGGGAACTAGTCCTGATTTTGTGACATGACTGATAGTTCCCGGTTTTAGATCTAGTAAGTGTTAATATTTAGCATATTACAGGCTCCTTTTGTGGAGCTATAGTTTATATCATGTTGATGTATTTTTTTTTCTTTGTTTAAATGCAGGCAACATATTGCTGAACGTTCTGATTCCATCTAATATGCCATGTACTCGAACAGGGAAAAATAATGTACTTATTGTCTGTGTTCCAAACCCGCCAATTGATGAGAAGAACGCTGCCGTCCCAGCGACCATGTTAATTCGGGTGAAAACTAGTGAGGATGCTGATGAGTTGCACAAAATTTTACTAGAGAAAAAGGACACCTGAACACGTGACAGCGACTGCGGAATTATTGCCAAGCTGCTGCTTACCCCATGCCCCTTAAACTTAGACAGTTTCTCTTCTTTGACATTCTAAGAACTTATAGATAACTTAAAACTTCTGTGAGGAAGATTAATATGGCCAATAAAACCTTTAAATGTTAAGTGTCAAGAAACTATTCTCCCTTCTTAAGAACTATCTAATGTGTAAGAACTATTCTCCCTTCTTAAGAACTATACATTTGAAATTTTTGGGAAGATTTTTAAATGTTCATTTATCTATTCAACTAACCACAAATGATTTCTTAAAGAACTGAAATCAGGGTATTGAATCGCTTTCCCAAAGGCTCATCTGACCTGTGGGTTTTCGGGTCTGTTCCACGCTAGCAAGGCTTCCAACAGGTGTTCAGGTGCATCCAGGAGGAAACTTGCTTGCGTGGTTCTTCTCTCCCGTGGGCTTGGCCGGTTTCTGAGCCTCGCACTCTTACCAAATGCACCTGCTGCCATGCTGTGACTGGGGTGTGTGTCCTTGGCTTGATAAAGTTTTATTTTAGGCTGAAATGTGAGTACTGAGTGTTCATCTTCAGCATTCACATCCTTAACCTGTTGTTTGCAGACGTTGGCCTTTAACCCTGTGGGCTGCTTTCCTGTAATTCAGAAACTGCTTTTTTGTTTTAAAAGGAAATGAACAGCTTGTGGAGGAGTTTTTTGGTTTTGTAGTTTTTATTCATGAGGTGCTCTTACTTCTTTGCCCCCTACAGACAAAGTTAAGATGGGGGCTTGCCAGGAATGGGTTTTAAAAGCACAAATTTGGTAGCATATTGTTTCTAGACCATGGAAAGTAAACCCTTAAGAAAGTTAAGTCAGTGAAGCCATCTTAGGAAAGGAAGATAAACTCATAGTCCTTTGTACCGTGATGAACCTTATGGATATAAAAACTATTAAGTGCATAGGAGCTTTGATTACACGTGAGCCAAGTGAATTCACTAGGAAACATGGAATGGAAGAGAAAATTGTGTGTAAATGTTGCCTTTAACTTTTGACAGCAGTGTATTATACATTTGATATCTGAAAATACGCATTTACTTTTAAGAATAAGATTCACTGTGTCCATGTGGAAGAGAGCCATGGTTGTGTACAAGAGGATCCATGTCACTTCTCGAGAGCTGCCAGGTAACTAATTAGCATTCTTTGAAGACTCGGCACTCGAATTAGATGCAGATTTTAATGTTGACATTTCCACTTTCGTTCATTAATCATTTAAAACTGGTACCAGCTGATCTTGTGTAAAGGCTCAGGGTCACTGCCCAAGGGCTCACACTTTTACGTTCTGTTCATTGCAAAATATGTTCTGACTCAATGTAGTCAAAATAATCGTGGTTAGTAGAGTTGCTTTTTTAAAACTACAATTTTTAGGTGTAAGGTAGGGGGCAGCTTTATGATCAAATATGGCTAACTCAAGTACTTGTGATAGTTGGGCCAGTGTTATCAGGAGAGTCTTGCCCTACTTTTCTGTTGTTTTATTTAGTGGAAGAATTTGGCCCAGTGTGTCTTTGGATAAATGCATGCAGAGAGAGGCGTGCTTGCGCTGTTACGGGATGCTCTTAGCTATGTTATGTGACCTAGGGAGGAAGTGGCAATTATTTTTACATTCACTTTTTAGAATTGAGAATGATTGTGAGCTTTTGTTACAGATGAGTTGTAGTAAGCATGTGGTTGGCACTGTTAAGGTAATATTGGCCCTGCCCTGTTGACATTAGGTTTATCCAACTTTTCAAAAGATGGAGAGGAATCAGGAACAAATTCCAGTGTGTCACAGCTTAGCCATGTGCTGGCTGTGGTACGAGCTGGAATCCAACTTAAAGGTGTGTTGAGGAACACGTCAGTGTTAACACTGCAGTACTCTGTTAGCGCCTGCGTGTGTAGTGGGATGTTAATACCAAAAATGGCGTGAAAAGATCATGATTGGATTACCTTTTAGCTCCCCCGTAAAAATAGTTTATATATTTTTAAATTAGTGGATATATGTGGCTGTTTTTTTCCTAACATTCCCAGCAGATTTTGCTGCTAAGATTATCACTGTTAAAGTGAAAATTACAGGGGAAAATGTGATGTGTATATCACAACTCAGAATGTGATGTTTTCTTAAAATCACTCTTTCATGCTTTAGGGATTTGTTGCTTTCCACATTCATTATGTATTAGTGTAAAAGGCCTGAGTATATGTGGATTTTATTGTAAAATCTAACTGCTTGTCTTACTTGGGGGATGGGGCCCCAGAGGGCTTACCTGTTTTTTTCTGCTGTGTTAACAACTAATTTTGTCCTGTGGGCTGTTTTAGTTTGACTTGTTTTTTAACAAAATATTAGAAATTGGGTTTAACATGTTTAATGTGGACTGAAATTTTCAAAAATCTTTAGTTTGAGAATCCATAAATTGTGTTATATATGTGACCTAAAGAGAGGTGTGTATATTTTTGTTATCTACAATTTTTTTTACATCTTGAATACTCAGTATCCCAGTGGCCTTTAAAAAAAAAAAACAATGTATCCATCTCATCTTTTTGTGCATTCCCAGTAAGCAAAAAAATTTGGCCCATCTTCATTAGAATTACAGACTGAAAACGTGTGTCCAGTTTTTAAAGAAGTTTAGATTGTGTTTCCATGGAAAGACAAGTCTGACTGTTCATAGACTGATTTTCTTTAAGAGGGTTATTCTGTTTTATAATCACAATTCTAAATCACATTTTCTATATGCTGCATGCCAAAAAAAAAAAAAAAATCTACCTATTCTGGGGTAGAGGGAATAAAAATGAATATCCTACCTTACTGTTAGAGTTCTAAAACAAATTTTTACTGAGAAAGCCTTTTTAGTAAAACTAAAGGTAAACAGGTTTGTTTCTGAGCATTTGTTAATTATCCCAATATTTCAGAAGAGTCAAAATGCAAGCTCTGTGCATTTGAAGACTTTGCAAACTCCCAAACCCTTGATTCTTCTCCTTCTGCAAGAGGGAATCTTAAGTAGAAACTGATTTCTCTGGTAGGTGATAGTGAGGAACTTTTCAAAACTGGTCTTTCTGATCCGGCACTCTGAACACAAGGCCATTGTATGCTCTTGGCCAGTAGCAATCATGGTAATGGACTCTCCATTTGATGCAGATGCAATTGTAACGGAGATGTAAAACTTCTTAGTAATCAAATGAATAAAAATAATTTGCTTTTTATTTTAAATAGGAAATTGTTTTCTAAAACTAAAATACTTGAATTGTCAGACAATATAATCTGTTGTATTAGATTTTGAATGCTCCCATTGAAGAAGTATAACAATCCATGAAATGTGAATAAATGCAAAGTAAACAAAATCACAGTGTTTTGGCAGTTTTATGTTCCTCTTTGATGCACTTGGCCTTGTACAAGCAAAAACATGAAGCCTCCCTAAAAACAGGAAAGTTGGCTAGGAGGCCAGTGAGAGACCAGCATATGATAAGACTCGTATATGAAATGAGACTATATCCAAACCTCTGAGACCATCGCTTCTCTTAGATGAATATTTTCACCATTTGGAATGGGAACAGCAGTTCCTTGATTGGCCTAGTGTGCAAAGCAACGTGCTAGGTGTGTGATATGTGTTATCTTGGCTAGTAGTCCTCAAAGCAAACTTCTGAGACATAGTTTCTAAAGTTTCCTAAGTTACTCAGCATTTACCTGACTTGTAAGAGGTATTTTCTCATTTTAAAAAAATATTGCAGACTTAAGTTACCCATCAAAGTATTTTTTCTGAACTATTGATATCTAATAGCAGCTATTTAAATGACACAAGGAGGGTGCCATCTGAAGAGTAAGATTGTACCTAAGCTGCACTAGGCCTATTGTAGGTACTCAACCGCATGCCTTGGTTAGAATGGGTTCTCAAAGTGAGTTCTAGGGCTGATAGCACCAGCAGCACCTAGGAAGTTAGAAATGTGGGCCTTTGGCTGGGTGCAGTGACTCACACTTGTAATCCTAGCACTTTGGGAGGAAGGCAGGAAGACTGCTTGAGCCCTGGGGTTCGAGACCAGCCTGGGCAACATAGTGTGACCTCATCTATGCAAAAAATCAACTGGATGTGGTAGCACATGCCTGTTGTCCCAGCTACTCGGGAGGCTGAGGTGGAAAGATTGCCTGAGTCCAGGAGGTCAAGGCTGCAGTGAACCTTGCTCATCCACTGCATTCTAGCCTGTTAGACTATTAGACCCTGACTAAAGACCAGGCGTGGTAGCCTGTAATCCCAGCATTTTGGGAGGCCAAGGCAGAAGGATTGCTTAAGTCCTGGAGTTCAAGACCAACCAACCTGGGCAATATAGTGAGACCTCATCTCTGCAAGAAAAAAAACTGGATGTGGTGGCACATGCTTGTAGTCCCAGCTACCCAGGAGGCCAAGGTGGGAGGATCGCTGCAGCCCAGAACAAGGCTATAGTGAGCTGTGATCATGTTAATGCACTCCAGCATGTGCAACAGAGTGAGGCCTCGACAAAAAGAAATGCAGAGCCTTGGGTCCACTCAAGGCTTATTGAATCAGAACCTCAGGTTGGGGCCCCATCATTTCTAAACATTGAGATACGGGCCGGGCACAGTGGCTCATGCCTATAATCCCAGCACTTTGGGAGGCCAAGATGAGGATTTGCCTGAGCCCATGGGTTTGAGACCAGCCTAGGCAACTTGGCAAGACCTCATCTCTACAATAGATCAAAAAATTAGCCAGGCATGGTGGCACATGCCTGTAGTTTCAGCTACTTGAAAGGTTGCAGAAGGATCACCTGAGCCCAGCAGGTTGAGGCTGTGGTGGCTGTTGAACATGCCACTGCCCTCCAGCCTGGATGACAGAGTAAGAGACTAAGTCAAAAAAAAATTGAGATGTAATCCATATAACAAAATTCTCCCTTTTAAAGTACACAATTCAGTGGCTTTTAGTGTATCAGTTGTGCAGCCATCACTATATGATTTCAAAGTCATTTAATCACTGAAAGCACTTACATAAAATTAATGTCAGGTCACAGGGTAAAAGCTTTCCTGCAAAGTTGCAGGCATAAGTTAAAGGTAACAAGTGTGTGGTTTCTAGGTTGTTGCTAAGCTGGCCTTCTTCCTTGCATGATTGCTCACACATAGTTGCTTCAACAGAGAACAGTCACTAATAATTATCTTCATGTCCTGACCTCCTGGGGGAAGCTGCCTAAGAGATTAATGAACTTATTTTTCCCTTAAACAATGAGCCTTAGGTCCTGCGGACCTCCCTGATGGCATCCATTAGTTTGATCAGGCTCCCACACCTTTCTGTAAAGCTACAGGCAGAGGTCAGTGGTAACTGGCTGCCGCCCCTGGTTTGCTTCTCTGTAATGGCTTACTACCCAGAGTCAGGTCACAAGGGGTCACAAGGTATAATTTCCCCAACTGCTATTGTAAGGCTTAGGCTTGGTCTTTGAGATATTTTTCAGATTTTACATTTTGGTGGACCAACTGGTCCCACCTGGGTCTGTGGCCCACAACAAGCAGCCGACTAGACCCGACTCGACCCGTCCTGACCCCCACGGCTCTGTGGAGGAAGAGTTTGGGCACCATGTGACTTCATCCTCAGCCAGTCAGCAGTATCCGTTCCCGAGGCCCCTGCCTGCCAAATTATCTTCAAAGATCAAGCCTAAATAAGCATTCTCAGAGATGCAGATTTGAGAAATAGCTCCCATCTGGCCACCCTGCCATAATTAAACTCGACTCCTGTAACTGCCGCTGTCGCAGGAACTGGCTCTCTTGTGCAGCAAGCACAACCTGGTCAGACGGCAATATCACCCGCCACCTGGGTCTGAACAGGGGAGCCTGACACACGCTCAAGTTTGAGAGTCACTAGCACACCACATGCACTCTCGATGACTCGTACTTAAAGATAACCTCTGAAATACCCTTTTGGCACATTGTGGGGAGAAATAGCAAGAATGATCGGAGTTGCCAGGAGCCGTCCCAGCCTCTGTGCACAACCTTATCTCATTTCGACATTGTCGCATCCGTGGACAGCCAGTGGGGGTTCTGCTGGAGAAAACCCAGACCCAGGGTTGAAGTCATCGTGTCTGAGGGGATGCAGCCTGGTGAGGTCCCAGACCCACGGCCCTTTTCTGGCACGCCACTCTCAGATGTGTAAGTGCCCCACTGAATGACTACACTTCATTGGTTTCTGGAATTGGCTAAAGTCTTTTGAGCAAAATTGTTTATTCAAAATATAATCATTAAAGTTCACTAAAAACCATGGTTATTTCAAACTGAGCATCCTAATTGTTTTATTAAAGTCAGATTCCAAGATGAAAGACCCCTTAATCCACATATAGGAAAGAAATATCTTGTTAACCTGTCAGCTTATGTGGAGGCGAAATCAGGAGGCAACTGGATGAAGCTGTAAGGAAGAGAAGACAATGCGATCCCTTGTTTTAGCCCCAGAAACAAGCATTTCCCTTCTTCATGTAAATTTCCCAGCTGTACCCTTGTCATTTTTAACAACCAAGCACAAATACAGAATGTTTCCACAGTCAACATGTATATATACAATGAACTACGTTATTATATGGATTCGGTTATTTTACATTTCCCTCTCCTCCCAGTATAAGATTCCCAAAGGTTGTTCTTTCTAGCCAAAATTTTTTTCTTAGGGCATGACAGATTTGAAAAAAACGGAACAGCAATGTTAGCCTTCAAGGGTAGACAAGGAATAGAATGAGGTTCTTGTAGGTGGCTTCCAAGGTAGAGACTCTCCCAGATATCTATTAAGAATGTTTCAGGTGTTTGTTTTAAAGGGACTTCTCAATTATTTAACAAGAAGGGGGCTGACCCAGATGGCAAGGAAATCTCTTTATCTGCTAGATTTCCTTCCTAACCGTCATCTTGTACAAGTCACTCTGTGGGTGCCCGCTCAGAAAATTTTCCTGGTCTGGTGTTTCTAAGGCCGCGACTGTTTCCAAGAGGTGTCTGTCACTGGTGTGAAGTCCCTTATGATATTTCTGAGTGTGTATGGGATCCCCTCAGACCCTCTTTCCTCTGCCCCATTCTGTAACTTTCTGCAGTGTCTCAGGCCTTAGTCACGCCTATCACCCATGACATCACAAGTCCATCTGACCATTGCATAAAAGGCGAACCTGAGGCTGCCTCCACCTGCGATGGACTTAGAATAGCAGGTTCTGGAAGGATCGGCCAGAGAATGTACATAGACCTACTCCATGTCCTACTTAACTGTGGAGTTACAAGCACCTGGTCCAAGAACCTCACCTTCCAGAAGACCAGGTATCTGGCCGGAAGCCTACTAAACCTGAACTGGGGACTCCTGGCTTCTGTTCCACTCAGTCATCTTCTACTTTGGTGAAGGTTTTTTCTTTTTTTTAAGAAGTTCTCTAGAAAAAGCTTGGGAAAACTTACAGTGCAACTGAAGGTGTATGTACTGCTTTATGGAGGCTGAGAGCCAAACATGATTTAATTTTGCAAATATGGCATCTCTGGCCAATCCCCAGTCACCAACCCACCAACCCTCTCTCGGGTGCCTCACTGCCAACTGCCAAAGCCAGTCTCTATTAGCCTCCAACATGCTCCAACCCAAAAAGTGGCTTGTGTGAAAGTTCCAAAAACAACTAAGGGAACTTTGGTGGCAAATTAAGGTTCAATCCCTGTTACCACTTTCCCATAATATTTGTAGCATATTTAACCTGAAATGCCTATTATAGGAAAAAAAACAACAACATTCATTAGAGGAAAACAGAAGAAAAATAATCTCGAATGTGCAAATCAATTTGCAAAGGAAACAAGATATCATAAAGCAATGCTACCAGTCAACCAGTCACTATCTAGAAATGATTTCTACTGGACATGGAAGAGGGTTGAACAAGAAGTTGTCTATAATGCTTATGGAAATACCATGACAACTAGCATACAAATATATCCAATGTACGCCATCATGGTTTTTGCTAAAGTACCTTTTGTAGAAATTATAAGCCTCCAAGTAGTGAAAAATCTCAGCAGTTTCTTTGCAGATTTAATTACTCTCATACACAGAATTCCTTTGGAAGCCATAAAAGATATCTATCTACACCTAAACAGCCTGACCTTCCAGAAGCAGGGTCGAAAGGACAACAGTGGTAAGAAAGGCTGAATGTGTCCAGCCGCTCAGCAGAGCTGGAGGGTCACTGTGGGTTTTGATCTGCTGAGCTCAAGGACTGGGGTCATGACAACAAAAATGCCTACTTGCCTTAGAAGTAATAGAAAACCATCAATACAAGCTCTTTCCACACATCCATGGCTCCCTCCCAAGGCCCCACCTGCTGAAGAGCTTTCGTACAGGCCATGAAGGGTAAGCACGGGGCTTGTGTGTGTGGTGTGCATGGGGTGCCACCCGCGGCTCAGAGGAGGGGCTCATGTCAGTGGAAAGTAAAGAAAAAAACCAAAAAAGACCCAGCGGGTGCCACCATCCAGCTCCCAGAGGTCATCTGCCAAGAGCAAAGGGCAGCTCTCCCTCATGGGCTGCTGCCGACCCCTCCAAAGGCTACTTCCATTCAAGTTCAAGGGCACTTGCGTTTCTATATCTCTCAGAGTCTCTGTTCTAGGAGAGTGTTTTGTTTTTTTTTTTTAAGAGAAGCACAATGCTTCTACTTTCTGATGCAAAGACGAGGGAGGGAGTGAACAGGAAGAAATCAACGTAGTATCAAAAGATAATCGGTTTCTGAAAATCGATATGAAACCAAATTCCAGCTAAACTGGAAAACTGAGAAAATATCAGATTGAGACCTGTTAACTAAAAAGTTAGCAGATTTTCAGCACATAAACCTTTAAAAAATTTTGTTTCTTTCACTTTTTTGCTTACTTGTATTTTTTGTTAGCCAAGAATTTTAGCCAACAATTTAAAACTACCATATTATGGCACTGTCAAATATATATTTTTCAAAAGGCAGTCATTAGAATACACCAACGCATAGGGACTTCCCTCTAGACTGTCAAAGGATTTACTTCGTTCTTCAAAAGTCTTCTACTAACCAGTGTATCTGCAATTAAAACAAGGCAGGGTGAGGTGGCTCACGCCTATAATGCCAGCACTGTGGATACAGTGGAGGCAAGAGGATGGCCTGAGCCCAGGGGTTCGAGACCCACCCGGGCAACATGGCAAGACCTCGTCTCTACAATAAATCAAAAAATTAGCCAGGGATGGTGGCGCAAACCTGTAGTTCCAGCTACTTGGAGGCTGAGGCAGGAGGTTTGTCTGAGCCAAGCAGGTCATGGCTGCGGTAGCCTGTAAGTGTGCTACTGCACTCCAGCGTGGGCAATTGAGACTCCAACTAAAAAAAAAAAAGGTTGGCCTCTCCCCCTCCCACCCCCCATTTGTAATTAAAACAGCAAAAAAAAAAGATCCTGGTTTGAATGTAGCCAAATTCTTCAAAGGAAAAAGAAGAAAACCATACTAGGAACATGCCTTTGTGTCCTTACTATCATTACTCCATGTAGACAGAAACCTGATTGATTAGCTTACAGCCCTTAAAAGTCTAAATATTGCTGGGTCCAGTGACTCATGCCTGTAATTCCAGCAATTTGGAAGGCCAAGGCAAGGGGATCATTTGAGCCCAGGAGTTCGAGACCAGCCTAGGTAACATAATGAAACCTTGTCGCGACAAAAAATGTAAAAAATTAGCTGGGTGTGGTGGTACATGCCTGTAGTCCCCAGCTACTTGGGAGACTGTGGGAGGCTGAGGTGGGAGGATCACCTAGAGCCTAGGTCAAGGCTGCCATGAGCCACGATAGTCAATTGTGCCACCGCAGTCCAGCCTAGACAACAGAGTGAGATCCTAACTATGGTCAAGTTGACTTGACCACAGGATATCTTGCTTCTTTTTGTTCTCTTTTGACTGTCTCTGTTATTTGTGTTTTGAATAATATTCTTTTGAGAGAATGAGCCTTTGTAGGCAACCAGAAGTTCCAGCAAGACATCGGAATGTAAGACACAGACCACCTGAACTTTCAGGTGCTGAAAGGCATAGAGATGACATATCGCTTATCAGAATCTAAAATCATGACATTTTCTTTAAAAAACAAACCACAGATTTTTTTATTTTTTTGAGTCAGAGTCTTACTCTGTGGCCCAGGTTGGAGTGCAGTGGCATGCTCATGGCCACCACAGCCTTGACCTGCTGGGCTCAGGCGATCCCTCCATCTCAGCCTTCCAAGTAGCTGGAAATACAGGCACATGCCACCATGCCTGGCTAATTTTTTTTTTTACTGTAGAGATGAGGTCTCACTAAGTTGCCCAGGCTAGTCTCAAACCCCTGAGCTCAGGCAATCCTGGTGAGCCACTGCGCCCGGTTAGCTTTCTTCTTAATGTCCTAAAAAGTGACACGTAAGTTTCCTCAGTGGCAAACTGTACTTTAATTCCAATTCCCATTTAAGTTGTGTGTGTATGCTTTGGTTTTCCTTGCATTACACAAGAGACAGGCATGTTCCCCAAAATGTTAAGATGGCCTTACAAGAAGTGAAAATGTGTCATACCAGGACTTTGAGGGCCCTGGTCTGGCCCTGTCACTTGTTATTCTACTACTTTGTTATTGATGTCCTTTGTTACTCAGGAAACCCAAGTTGTCAGGTGCCTCTGAGTGTATTTTAAAGTCATTAACAGAAGTTCCCTTTGGAGGATTTAAAGATTAAAAAAAAAGGCAGACTCCACACGATGCTGTCCATTTGTCTGGGCAGCATAGTTTGGTTCAGGGTACAGACTGGACCAGATGCCTGGGCTTGACTCCTGCTGGCATTACTTGCTGTGCAACTCTGGGTAGTTCACATGACCTCTCTGTGGTTGTTTCCTCGTTCGTAAGATGAGAACCATGGTATTACTTAAATGCTGGGAACGGCTTCTGCACATGACAGGTGCTACGTGTTAGCTATAAAATGGCCACACCATCCTGTGCATCTGTTCACACACATGCAAAATGGAGGTGTGATCTCTAAAATGCCACCCCCTGTACACCTTTCTGTGATCTGCAAAGCATTTTCACACATTACTGTGACTGGTCCTCACAGTCGCCTGTGAGATGGACAGAATCTACATTCAACATCTTACAGAAGAGGGGACTGACCAGCCCGGGGTCCAGCTGGGAAGGCTGGTCAGACCTCAGCACTTGGCCAAGTTCTGGCCCAGGGGAGGGAACCTTCTTGTGCCCCTCACCTGTGAGAACGGAGGGAGGGCCGCTGTACTGCTGCATGTCCTGGACTGCCTCATCCTTCCACGGATGATCTGTCAGGATCGTTATCCCAAGATGCCAATTCCCAAGTCTTCAACCCCAGAATGACCAGGGAGAAAAAGTTCCTGAAGAAATTGGTTATTTTAGCCACACAGACACAAACTTGGGAACAGTGTTCGGTACCCCTGGAGAACACTCAAGCTGAGTCCTGGAAGGCTGGGCCATGCTCCTGGCTCCCAGAGGCTCCGCCCCTCATTCTTGGGCCTCAACTTGACTCTGCCGCCCTAAGACACTGGTTTGGAATGTGAAATCATGCAGAGCTGAGCGACAGCTTAAGCCTGAACTGAAAACCGTTGGAGAAAGTGAGAATGTTCAACTTTCCCCTGCTCCCCATACATGGTCTTAGACTAGGCTAGTACAGAGGGCAAGGAGGTGTCGGGCATCCAGTCATCTAACACTTGATCCAGCTACGCAGAATGACAGGTAACCGCGCCCCGACCCAATTGTGCACTTGAACCCTGGAGACTTCAGTGAGGTAGGTGGTATCAGCCCCATTTTACAGGTGGGCAAACTGAGGCAGAATGAAATGCAATAGCTCGCTTTTAATAACAACATACAAAATCTGGAGAAAGCCCCAAAGTAGTCCCCTGTTCCCAGAGCCCGCAGAATAAACACAGACAGGAGAGCAGGCCTCTTCTCTTCCTTTTCTCTCCCACAAAGATCTCTAAACACATCACTGGAACCTCTCCAATATTCCTGGGGACTTCAAACAAAAAAACATAGCAACAGAGAGACCCAGCTTCCAGTTTATTCCCAGTTGGGCAGGAGGAAGCCTTTGCCCTTGAGGAGAGCACAGTGCATCTCATCACAGATGGAAACGCCTTCATGCTGTGACGAGGCCATGGGCTGGGCAGTCGTTCACACAAACTGGCCGCGTGCAAGCCATCTGAACCAATTCCTCTTTGCCTCAGTGAGCAGGTCTAAGAAATGGAACCAGCACACTCAGTCAAAGGAAATGAGCTCTAGGAAACCAAGGAAGACACGGCCTCCCCTTCCCCCACCCCCAGAAGATGGGGGTGCTACCTAGAACCTTCCTGGGAAGGATGCCAATCCCACCCCACATCAGACACACTTGGGCAGAAATGTCATTCTCCTGCCTGGCTACCACGCCCTCCCACCTGCCCAGTCAGAATCCAGACTGTGCGGGTCCCTCCATCCCAGACCAAGCGGGAAGTCTCCAGGTTGGAGGTGTGTATGTTGGCGGTGTTCTTTGGCTGGAAGCAAAAGGCCATTCTGGCGGGATCGGGGCCTGTCTGCTCAGCTCAAGGCCTTTCTGGACCTGGGTGTGGGGCGAGGTATTCCCAGCCCAGGGCAAAGCCATCACACATCTCGTGCTCCCCACCCCCCTGTGTACCCTATTATAACAAAGTGGCAAACTGGGGGAGGGGCAAGTTGGGACTGACTCGGTGCTGGAGTTCAAGTACAGCATTACAAAATCTTAAACTGGTTCTCCTTAAGAAAGTGGTGACAGTTTGACACGCTGAGTGCCCCAGTGGGGTGGTTTCCACTGCTGTGGGCCGGGATGTGAACACCAGATCTGTGGTGGACGCCGGCTGCTCCCTTGCACGCTCTCATGGCCGCTTGGTGTCTCTGGTCCTCTCTGAGTGCAGAGGGCTCTCCAGAGACGGGCTTGGGGGGAGGGGAAGTGGGCACAGGGCGGAGCAGAGCCAGCAGGGGAGGAGAAAGAGGCACTTCAGTTTGGGCTGGTGTTCGTGGAGTCGGCCCTGGCCCCGGGAGTCGAGTGGCCCCGCCTGGCTGCGGCTCCGGCGCTGGCTTGTCACAGAAGACCCCGGTGGCGGTGGACAGGTAGGCACTTGGCAGCACTCCCAGGGCTGGGCAGGGCCGGGGCTCTGCGTGGCTCCGTACACGGCTAGGTCATCAGGATGGGCTTCTGCCGGACTTCCAGGATGTCTAGGGTGGGCAGGAGGCAGGCACATGGAACCAGGGCTGTGGCGGCAGCAGCTCCGTCCAGAGGATCCCACCTCGGCAACTCGCACGCATCTCCTCCCCAGGCCTCACAAGACACAGGGGCTGCCACCACCACCCCGACCTTCCAGGCCAGGAGATGAGTCTGCAGCAGCTATACACAACTGCCTGGCATCACCGCGGCAGGCTGGGTCAGCGAGCTGATCAGCAGGTCCTCAAGAGTGGACAGCAGGGGGCGCAAGAAAGGTATGTCAAGTGGCCTTGGGCTCTGGGAAAGCTACAGCCCCACCCAAAGTCTCAGGCAGGGAAACTAGGGCCCCTGCAGTCACCCAAATGACAGGTCACGCGAAATGACATGACAGGGCTGGACAACTCCACAAGGGGCCCTGAGGGGCCTGGCAGTCAGGGCTGCCTACAAAGAGGTGCAGCGTGTTTCCACACCAGCCAGCGTTACCTGTTAAAATCCGATGCAGCGGCAAAGTGACATAGGTCAAGTGTGCATAGAGAAGGAAGTTTCCGTCTGCTCTGTTCAGCTTCAGCCAGGACCCGACCAACGACCGTCCCGTGCCAGACAGGGAGCGAGACCGCAGATTGGTTGCATTGTGCAGGTCAGCTGGGGAAAGAAGGCCAGGTCATGGGCACATGAGGCCGGGCACTCCTTACTGTTCGTGCCCACACCAACACCCACACACCTCAGAACTGCTGCCTCCTCGCCTGTGACACCCCTCCCCCATCTGCCAGGGCCCAGACCAACATATCTACCTCCCTGACAAGCTCCCTGCCCCAGGCCCAGCATGAGGAAGGTGCTCAGTCCATTGGACAGTGAATCCTTCACTTTTCCGTGCATTCAACAAACGTGTATGGATTGGTGCTGTGCCAGGTACTAGCTCGGTCCTGAGAACAATGGTGTATACACGGTCCTTGCCAGCACAGAATTTGCTAGAACCTTCCAAGTTGTCTCTGATGGGCATCCCCAACCCCCTACAGCCATTTTCCACATGGACTGCTGAGCAGTAATTTTTTTTTTTTTGAGTCAGAGTCTCTGTCACCCAGTGCAAGGGCATGATTACAGCTCACCAGCCTCAACCTCCTGGGTTCAGGTGATCCTCCCATCTCAGCCTCCCAAGTAGGTGGGACTACAGGTATGTACCACTCACCCAGCTAATGTTCTTATTTTTTTAGAGATGAAGTCTCACTATGTGGCCCAAACGAGTGGTATTTTGAATACTCAACTCTGATGTCGTCAACCCTGTAGTGTCTTCCCCTGGTGCTAAAAGACCGAGCTTGACTCCTGTTTTCTGGCTGCACAACTCACTGACGGAGCGCCCACCACTAAGAGGCCACAGGGAGAAGGTGCAAGGGAGGGAGTGCAAACTGTGCACGGGCTGGACTGAGGGGCTTGGGGATCTCCAGGTGCAGATGCCCAGGAGGGTCCTGGGAGGCCAGAGAGGAGGCCATGAGAGCTGTCAGCTCAATAGGGTGACTCTATCACTGGAGAGCACATGGCTCTGAGGAGAGGAGGAAGAGCCAGCCTGGGATGCAGAAGGAGTGAAGCCAGGAGAGCCTGACGAGAGCTCCTCTCTCACGACATGCCCACCACGAGGGAGCAGGCAGACCACCATGGGCCCCTTTTACTGAAGCAGATGGAAAGGCTTTGGAAAGGCTGGGAGCCCCTGAAACTGTGACGAGCTGCTGCCTGGATGTGCTCTGAGCACCCAGTCTGCTGGGGGACGCTAGGACCCTTCAGAATGGAGCCCCAGGCAGCCACTTCTGTGTGTCCATCCACAGCTCCGAACCCAGGCTCTGGATCGGTGCCCGCTCTCTAAATGATGCTGAACGAACGAATGAATGAGTGGATGAATCACTGCCCTAGATCAAGAGGAGACCGAAGGGCAGTGGGGGGCCTCAGGGCCAGGGGGGCCGGGGCACCTGCGCCATCATCCTCCCGGAAGAATTCCTCGCTGTCGTTGGCCGAGTGGGACTTCTTCATCTCAGCGATTCGGTTCCGGGGCACCTTCCTCTTGAGGGACGGGGAGAAGAAGGCAGGCCGGTTGTTCCGCTCCGGGGTAGGGGGTGTGCTGAAGGAGGTCACCTGGAACAAGAGCCAGCGTCACGGGGGCAGCAGGAGCAGCCCTCTCCCGCCAGGGCCCCAAAGCCCACTCATCTCCTGCCCTCGGCAAGCCCAGCACAGCTCCGGAGAAGAGGCCACGAGGGCTGTGGCCACTGGCCCGGGTGAGGCGGCCACCCTGGAGCTGGGTGGGACCGGGGATGGGAGATGCGTTAGCGCCGGGACCAGCAGACCCTTGGCCACCCGCACTGCCGAGGAGGGAGCAGGCTGCTGCGCAACGGCAGAGGAAGCCCTCTTCCAGGCCGCAAACGCTGGTGAGGGGTTGCTGAAGTGCAAAGTGACACCAGCGGCTGACGTGGCCCGAGCACTTGGCCCACCCACGGGCCCACCAAGTCCTCTCGAGCACTCTGTGAGACAGAGCTAGTATCAGTCCATCTGACAAAGGAAGACACTGAGGCGGGAACCAAGACCCTGACTTGCCTCAGGCCATCCGGCGGGACGGGGCAGCCCAGATCTTCTGCTTGAAGGCCATGCTCCTCACCCTCCTTTCTTCTCTTAGCTAGAATGTCCCCCTGGCCCCCGGCCGCCGGCCCACAGCAACCTTCCATAAGAAGTGCTATGGCAAGTAGCCCTGTGCCTCTGTCTCCTCTCTCCCCACTCCTAATCACGTTTCGTTCTGTTCGCCATTCACACCCACTCAGAGCCAGCGGGCACAGCACTAGACAGACAGGCACATGACAGGTCCCTGCCCTCAAGGAGCTCACAGTCTGCTGAGGGCAACAGACTTGGAAAGTGGCAACCATAGACAGAGAAAGGGAAGCACAGGATACGTGGCGCACAGAGGCAAAAGGGAGCGACAGCCTGGAAAGTCAAGGAAGGCTTCCTGGAAGAGGCACTGCTGGAGCTGGGTCTTGAAGGACGAGTAGGAGTTCGCCAGGTGAAGAAGGGGGGGAAGGGCGTTCCAGACAGAGGGAACTTGGCCCATCTCCTCCCTCCTCCCCCTGCAAACAAGAATCTGAGAAGCAAGATGAGCTGGGACGGAGACTCCAGGAGCTCCATCAGCCTCCTCGTCACGGCTCTGACATCCACCAAAGTCCCGGCGGCTGCTGGGCTCCAGACGGTCCTTCCACAAGCCAGGGAAGGTTTTTAAAAGACAAAAAAAACAAAAGCAAAAAAAAAGAAAGCAAAAACAAACACCAGAAACCACAATACACAGAGTCTGCATTTGTCGCGCACTGAGCTCAAGCAACCCCTCTGAAAAGGAGCCTGGCAACAGTGAGCACACAGGTGGAAGTCCCCGGGGTCAGCCCTGCTGCTGCTGCTGGGTGACCCTAGCAAGTCCTCCCCCTCCTCCTTGCTACTAGGGGCCAGGGGCTTTCGCACCCCTCACAGCTGATCCCACTGGACACATGAGAAAAGCCAGGCTCAGGCGGGTCTGGTAACATGGCTGTAGTCACTTGGCAAACACAGAGGGCTGAAGTTGGGCATCCAGGATTGTCCAGCCCAGAGCCCAGGCCGCATCTTCAAAAGGACTTTCACAGGCGTGTTTTGCCAGAGTCCCAGGGGGGCAATTTAGGACCAGGGAGAAGAATGACGTCCTTCATCTCAAGAATAAACTCAGATCATGAACCACCTCGTCCCAAAAACAAGAGAGACCCTTGCCCGGAATTCTCACCCATCTTTGCAAAAAACAGCACTTACTGTTTTTGTTTGGCTCATAAAACACATTGATTGCAGAAGACACACATACAAAAAAATATAAAGAAGAGAAGGAACACCAACATCTGACCACCTGGACATATGCATGCTAAGATCTTTTTACAGAATTAAAGTATAACAAACACATTCTTCCTCGTCTCAGGCTCTTCAGCGGGAATGCATTATTTGCGCTCCCAAGGGTCCCTTTTCCAAGTAAGTCAATAGCACACAGGAACTGCGGTGGCTGCTACTTTTGGGAGGCACTCCCGAGGGTGAAGCGCCATGCCAATGGCTTGATGTGCAGAGCTCCTTGAGCCTCCCCACACCTCGGGGGGCAGGTATTCCCAGCCCGTTTCTGGATGAGAAAACTGAGGCTCGGGGAGGAAGAGACATGCCCAAGGTCATGAGTGCAGCAGAGCAGGATTCCAGCCCGTGGGGGTCTCTCCTGGACAAGGGCTGAGCAAGGTCCCCTGACCCAAGGGCCCGTGCTGAGGGTGCCTCTCTGTCCAGGGGCACTAACCTGCCTGTCTTCTCCCAAGACCTACAGCCCTGAGCAGCCCCTCTGGAAGACCTAAGCGGGGCAGCAGCCAGCGTCTGGAGGCTTTCTGCTGCCTGCACCCCTGGGGCCTGCAACCCCCGCCCTCCCCCAGGGATTCTGAGGACAAGGCTGCCGCTGACCTCAGCCTCCCACCCTCGGTAGGGTGGGGCCTAGAAAGAGCGGGGCTCCAAGGTCCCGTGCTGAAACTCGAAAGCGTGTGACCTAGGGCAGCACAAGTCAATCCGCCAGCCTAAGTTCCAGGTGTGTGAGGCAGGAGTCCTCATGACTCCCCATGGGGCTGCCGCTAACATCCCAACCCCTCTGGGCAAGGGAAGGGCAGGGTGGCCCCAGGGCCTCTGCACGCTCTTGCGGACCCCCCTGTCATCACTGTTCCCATCTGACTCACCAGGGAAGCCATGCTCGCTCAGCAGGTCCACAAGGTAGGTACCAGGGCTGGGCCTGGGTCGCCAGTCAGTCTCTTCTGCCCACTGAGCCCTGGACTCAGCCTGGCTGCAGTGGCAGCTCAGGGAAGCAGAAAGAGCTCTGGGCAGGCACTAACCTGCTGTGTGACCTCGGGCAAGGCACAGCACCTCTCTGCGCCTCAGCCTCCTCACTGGTGGGTGGGGACAATGACACCTACCTCACCAGGGGGCTGTGAGGAGGAGGGAGATGGTGGGCAGTGAGTCCCAGTGACAGGATGCCCCTCCCCATCCATGCAGCCCTTACCCGCTCGTGCATGGGTGAAGCTGGGCTGGAGTCCTCTTCTGTTCCGCAGGGGGACGTGTCACCTGTGGATACTCGGCTGACCGCCATCTCTGCATGACCCTTGCCCTGTGGCCCTTTCATGCGCACAAACTCCATGTTGTTGTACTTATAGAAGCCGAATGACATCTTCTGAGCCATGCGGGCAGCCACGCTCACCTGTGGGCCGGGGGAGGTGGCTTGGGTCAGGGCAGGTGGGAAGGGCTCCACAGGGCCTCTCCCTTGACACGAGCAGCCAGGGTGACTCTTCTCGAGGAGTGACCCCAAGGGCTGCCCGTAAGGGAGGGTCTGGGCCAGTCAGCCCAGCCTCGCCCAGCAGGCAGGGGCAGCAGGGATGTCCCCAGACTCCTGGCTGGTGCTCTTCCCCTGCCCTGATGACCACGTCCACAGCCAGGCCCAGTGCCGGGCTGGGGACAGGGCCCCAGGCCTGCAGAGAGGCCAGCCTCCGGATGATGCCCCGCGAGAGCGGCCTGCCCGCCTGCAGCTTAGTGAGTCGGGGCAGCCCCAGGAGGGCTCCCAGAGCAGCAAAAAGCCAGGGACTCGTGGCAGAGAGGGAGTCACGCAACACCAGCATCACGTTCCAGGAATTACGAACTGAGGCGGAAGTTCCCACTCATATTTAGGACGGAGGCAGGTGGCCCAAGTGAGCTGAGGCAGACTATGGTGAAGAGACCTTAAGCAGACCAGGAAGCATCTGAGAGGGGCCCCAGGGGCTGCAGGTGCTGAGATGGGCAGCCACAGCACAGAGGTGGGCTTGGAGCATCCCAGTGGCAAGGGCAAAGTAGGCTGTGGACTGCTGTCCCCTAGCCCTGGAGAATGCCTGTGGGGCCACCCGCACTCACTCGGTTGTCATACACCTTCTTGAGCGCCTCATAGCGGATGGAGCCCTGAAAGATGACCCCCTGGAACGTGTTGGTTTTGTCACTGGCCACCAGCTCCACACAGACCATCTCTCCTTCCCCTACAGTCATGTCGCTGAACACCTGGGGTGGGGCAGAGAGAGATGGGCACACGGCGGTCAGCTCCCACCGCCACACGGCAGCCTGGCCAGCTACCAGGGAGGGCGGTGCAAACCTCCCAAAGGTGAAGACACTGCAGAGGTGTCAGCTCTTTGTCGCAGCCTCCCAGTGGCACCACATCTTCCAAGCCCAGCAGGACAGGACCAGCCTCATGGGACAGTAGCTGTGCAGCAGGGAAGGACCGGGACCCTGACAGCCCCTCTGGGCCTGGCAGAGGACACACCCGTGGCTAGGCCACTGGGAGACCACGTCCCTCCTCACAGATCCAGGACTGTCAGCCACTTCCTAGGACCTTCTTCTCATGCCTGGGGGTGCCCAGCCCCACCCGCCTCACCCTGCCCTGCACCTGGGTGTCATCAAAGGTTCAGCAGCAGTGGACAGGGTGACTGCCCATCCGGAAGGACAGCACTCAGACTTGGTACGACCCCATCCTGCTGCCTTCCAAGTCATTGCTCCCAGGGCCAGCACAGACTGTAAGCTTTGTGGTCACTGAGACTCAGGTGCAAATTTCAGCTCTGCCAGATATGAGCTGTGTGAGCCTACTGAGGACAACCTTCTGAGACTCAGATGCCTCCAGCCACCATGACATCTGGCAGAGTCTGACAGATACGCCTGCCTTCCTCATCAGTCCTCCCAGGGGCCCTGAGCACCTCTGAATGAGTACAAGGACCTTACCAAGGCCTAGTGAGGAAGAGCTGAGGGCGGGGCCCTGCAGGTGTGGGGTGTGGGGTGTGGCCAGCTCCCTCCCTACTCTCTCCCAAGCCCCATGTTTCCCCAGCCAGTCCCATTCTGTCTGGGCCCCAGTTTCCCTGACCTTAAAACAAAGGGTTGGCCCACATAACTCCTAAAGGCCCATCCCTCTCTGCCATCCTAGATTTGATGTTAGGGCAGGAGTGGAGGACTAAACTATAGTTTAATAGCATTAATAATGACTCCTCCTGCCCGGGCAGGACATTTTGAGTTTACGATGATTCTCCCAGGCAAGAGGCTTTGATCTTCAACCCAGACAGGTAAGAAGGACAGATGATCATTATGCTCATTTAACAGGAGGAGGAAACAGGTTCAGAGCTGGATGAACTTACTTGCCCATGATCAAGTACTGGGAAGAGTGAGAGCCAGATTTATCTTTGACCCGACCCTTCCTGGCCCCTAATGGCCAATGCCTGAAGGGCCTGAGGGGAAAGCTCACACCTGTGGAGGAAGGGGAGGCTGGAAAGAAGCAGCTTACCTCCTCAAAGCTGTCGATCATGAAGAAAATATTGGGGTAGCTGATCTTAGATTCCTCCCCTTTGCTGTCCATGGGGTGCTTGCTGGGGGATGCAAACACTTGCTGGAAGGAAGCAGATTTGAAGGACAGAGTGAGACTCCACTCTGCACATCAGCCCAGAGCCACTCCAAGGACACACCACCATGGCCACACTGCCCAGAGCCAGTCTAGAGCCAGAGCACTGCTCAGAGGGGGTGTCTGGGATGATCTGGTTTCGTGCTCCTTGCACAGGACACAGGATCCTGTGGCTGCATGTATTTCTGGAGTCAGAACCCTCCCTTTGGGGTAGGAAGTGAGGAGGAGGAGGAGGAGGACTTGTCTGCCCCAAATGAAAGCTGGGCAGCCAGAGGGCCGCCACCCCTGGACCCCTGACCACTGGGCTTTTGTATGGCTCTGGTGCTGAGCTCACCTGGGATTTCTTCCTATGGATGTGAATGTCCCCCCCGTCAGCGCGTGTGCACACCGCACAGGTCACCATGTAGTCCAGCTAGAAGAGAGCACAGGTTAGTGTCCTTGGAGGGGTGGGGTCTGCCATCCCTAAGGGCCAATTGACAGCCCACCCTGCCCCACCCCTACCTTCTGCAGGATGAGATTCAGGCAGACACTCTCCTCCCAGTCGATGTCAGGATCTCCCAGGCCCGGCAGCTTCTTGGAGTCCCGCCGGTACACTTCTACCTCCACCTCGGCCTCAGTCTCAGCTGGCTGCAGGGCCCAGGGAGAAGTAGGTGTCAGGGTCCACTGTGGCCCCTGGCACTCTTCTCCCTGGCTATAGGATGCCAACCTCACCTCACAGTGAGAAAAGGATGTCCTGGGGTAGTGGGGGCTCCTACTCGCCACTGCTTGTGCAGTTTGGCAGTCACCCCAAGCCTGAGCTGAGTGTCCTTAGGCTCACAAGACTGCCATTCCTCTTGGTTTCATTTCAGTTCCTGCTTGGTTTTTCTCCTTTCTTCCCTGTACTTCCAGAACTTCTGACATCGAGCACATAGCTCCAAAAAGGCAGGAAGTAAGAGTGTTCTGCATATAGCAGATGCTCAGCAAGCCTCTGCTGACCCCGTGAATGAAAAGTCCATAGACACAATTGCATGACAACTTTCAGGCTAGCACCACAGCACACTGGCCAGTGAGAGAGCACACTCCCCATCAGAAATGTGCCCATGTGTGTACCAAAAAAAAAATGGTCCAAGAAAGTACTGGGAGCTGCTCAGGACCCATCCATAGGAGATGTGCTGGCAACTGTGCTGTTCTCAGTGGAATATTATGAAGCAATGAGACTGGATAGATTACAGCCATCTGTGTCAACAGGTATGACTCTCACAGACACCACATTAAGAGAAAGAAACCCGCCACTGCACGCACTGCATGACGCCACACGTATGAGCTACAAGAACAGGCAAAACCTGCCCATGAAGTGTGAGAGGTCAGGGCAGTGGCTCTCCTTGGGGGAGGGCAGAAACTGGGTGGAGGCTAGAGGACTCAGGGGTTCTGGTCACACTCTCTGTCTCTTGATCTGGAGGTTGGTGACATCAGGTATCTATGCTGAGAAAAATCAAGCTGTATACATTTTGGGGGCATTTTTCTGTATGTATGTTATATTGAAAAAAAACTTACCAAAAAGGAAAAAGTGAGACTGTGAGCAGTTTTGCCACACAGAAGCTGTGTGACCCAGGGTGGGCTCCTCCCCCTCTGAGCTTTAGTTTTCTGTGAGTAGGGGTATGGATAATCTGCACCTCAGGATGTTGACAGCCACCAGCACAGAACAGGCTGCACAGACGCCAGTTCCCCTCAAAGCCAAAGACAAGATGGGCTGCCCAGGAACAATGAGCACTTTGCCCAGGGGTGGCATGGAGAAAGAGGGCACGGAAAGCCCGACTGCCCTCACTGGGAAAGACGGGGCCTGGAGCAGGATCCGGGAATCCCAGCTCCTGTCCCACCCACACTGCAGCTCCTCCATCCACCCTCCTCTGCTAAGCGCAGGAAGTCCTGCCAGTTGCTATGGCGACTGGGTACCAGCAAGATGGGGATGGGGAGGGGGTAGGAAGCAGCCTCGCTTGCCGCAGAGGACTAGCAGTGCGCAGGCGCCTCCGCAGCCCCCGTAGCCTGCCTAGGTCTTGCGGCTTCTGTCTGGTGGGTCTCCTGTCTCCCACTTGCACCTCCAGTGCGCCCCCTGCAGGCCGCCCTCTGCACTGCGGCCCAGCGACCTGGGAAAATTCCAAGTTGGGGTAAACTCAACAGCAGATAGCACACTATCCACCCACCCTCATAGGGCCTAGGCTGACAATATGTTCCATGCCCTCCTACTCTGCATGCGCTGGTCCCTCTACGTCCTCTGTCCACTGCTGTCCCTTCTCTTTCCTACAACCTTCTGACCAGATGCCACCTTTCTGCCCTCCACCCCATTGTTCCTACCATCACAGCACTGATGGCTCTGCACTATTGGCTAGGCTGTTACAACCTGGGGACTCCTTGAAGACAGGGACCAGACCTGAGTCATTTCTGTGTTCCCGGCACTAGGGGAGGGGCATTTGCACATGGCAGACAGTGGGTGTTCAGTGGAACATTCTGGCACATGAATTGCTGGTCTGCCACACATTCCCGTGGGACTCTGGCTTCCCTTACTGACTTCGACATCCCAAATCTTCAGGGGAATTTGGACCCGGCCCCATCCCCTCCTGCTCCAAATTCCTCAGGCCTGGATCCAGGACAGCTCTTTCTCAGAGGAGGGCTCTCACCTTTAACTTCTCTGCCACCCAAGAAAGAGCCATCACCTGCCCATTCCTTTCTCCTCCCCACCTGGCCTATCAGGGCACAAAGACCCGTCCTCTCCCCTCTCCTGCCTGGAATAGAAATTCAAGGTACTATGCAGCTAAGAGTGTCTCAGCTGTGCCCAGTTCTCACCAAAGTCTCTGGGCACAACAGACTTTGCCTTGGGAAAAGACCACCATTTCACAAAAAAGACTCCCTGCAGCCTGAACTCCAGCAGAAACTGACAGGCCAGAGTAGCTGGGGGCAAAGGCTGGGTCTAGCCCAGGGACACCGAGGCCCTTAACCTCCCGCGCGCGGCTTCCACAAGTGGGAAGAGTGTCTTGCAGGCACTCTCCCAGAGTCATGCTGAGGTTAGAGGGCAGCGGGCTCACCACGGGGGCAACGGGCAGCGAGCGCCCGTAGGCATCAGCCACCTCCCCACCAAGGGCAAGTGTGTGATCACATCAACCCCAAACATCCCAACTCCCCGGAGTCCACAATGGGAGGAAGCTGACCTTACGGAGCATCTGCCCTGCGCCCCTTTTACAGAAGGAAAAGATGAGCCCCAGAGAGATGAGCTGACAATGTCACACTGCAAAGCTGGTCTGGAAAGCTGCATACCCAGTAGGGAGAGCATGATGACCAGGGACAGAGGGGCCCTGAGCCAGCTCCAGGGGGGACTCACTCAGGGATCCCACCACCAAAACCCAACCCACAAGTCTACCAATCAGCATCTTCTTCATCCCTCCTGGAGGGTACCCCTCCCCTGCCTGAATGTGGCTATGGCCCCTTCCCACCCACTACTGAAATGACTCTACTAAAGCCTCTACTGTCCCCAGTACCAAATCCAGTGGGCCCTCCAGGCACTGCACCCTGTGGGCCATGCCCACTCCCCAGGCCCTCCCCTCTCGCAGACTCTCCCCTCTCCTGGCTCTTCCTTCACCTCTTTGGCCAGTAACTCATGGTCTCCTGTTGGTCCCTCCAAAGTCAGGCTAGCTCAGGGCTTAGAACCAGGGTGCAGGGAGCTAGCCTTGGAGGGACATGGGCAGCGGGTACCCAGGCCTGTGCACTTGCAGGAGAGCTTTCCCACATGTGTTCAGGCTCAAAGAATTGTTACAAGGTAAGGATAGGGCTTAATGCACTCGCTTAGTGGGCCACCACTACAACCAGGGTCCCAGAGTCACAGAGCACCAGACTGGGAGACAAGCAGGTCTCAGGTTCCAGAACTGGCTCCACGGCCCTCTCATGTTTTGATTTTTAAAGAAAAACAAAAGCACTTCCATGTTTGGTATATGGATTGCTTAAACATTTTACAGACTACCAAAGCGTGTGAAAAACAAAGAAGGAAACATGCAACATGTGTTTATTAACTCCTCCACACATGTAAATGTCGTGGATGGAAAACCTTAGGTGTCACTTCATCTCTCAACCCTCAGTTTCCTCATTTGTGAAAAGGATAGCAACATCTACCCTGTTGGGTTGTTACAAGTTCACAGTGAGATTAAGCAGTAAAGAGGCTGGCACTGTGTCCAGCATATGGCCAGGGCGCAGTGGAAGGCAACATCATCACCATCATGACCATCACCAAGCCATGTCACCTTGCCATGGCCACAGGAGGGCTCTGGACTCTGGGGTCAAACCTTACCTCTCCCATTTACTTACTAATTATGAGAGGCTGGCCAAGTCAGCTGGCCTCTGAACCTGTTTCCTCAAAGCTGCAGTGGTGATGACAATCACTGCCCTTCAGAGTCATGGTGAAGATGACAATGTATACAGCACACCCAGCACATCCCGCAATGAGACAGCACACAAAGGCTGTCTACACGGTTCCTGGAACATAGCAGGTGCCCAACAAATATCATTTACTCCTGTGACATGCATGAGGACTACAGGGAAGCCCACCTGTGCCAAGAGCAGACCCCGCAGGGACGCTGGGGACACAGATGCAGGTGCCAGGCGAGTAGGCACTCACCTTCCTCCCGTCGGCACTGCTCTCACTGCCGGAGAACGCCAGCTTCCGGCGCACATAGAAAAGCATGTCATCCTGCCGGGGAGCCCATTTCTCCATGAAGTAGGTGGAGAACATCCAAGTCCAGAAGACGATGCGGTCATCCTTGAAGCACCCTGCAGAAGGAGGCCAGAGAGGAGTGAAAAAGGGTGGGCCACCCTGGCCCTTGCCGCGACCTTGGCCAAACCCTGACCGCGACTTGCATTTCTGGTAGAAATCTGACAGGGCTCGGAGATGCTCTGCCCCTGCTCCGTCACCACCCCATGACCCCACCATGGGGCATCCTGAGAGGCTAAGGGCACCTCCCAGGAGGCCCAATTTCTCCACCCAGGAGCAGCCTAGGGCCCCCCCCCAGAACTCCAGTCCCACAGCTGAGCTCAACTTCAGTCTGTGGATGAATCAGCAGCTTCGGTAAAAAAGGAAAGACCTAAGGAGACCAGGACGTCGCTGGTTGGCTTTGCTGGCTGGCTGGAAGCCTGGAAGGCTTTGGAGCCGGGAGAGCCTTCTCACCCCTCCCACTCCCCCTGGCTGCGGCAATCCCCATGGAGAATCCAACTTAAAGGAACAGCCACCCTCCAGCTAGCCTCAGCCGCAGGCAGGAGTCGTGCGGGAAGACCGCACATGCCCCACCCCTGCGGCTGTGGCTGCAAGCCTGAAAGCACACCAGCTTTATCTCATTTGATCCTCACAGGGACTCTTCCTGTTATCGCAAATGGCATTTCTTTACGATGAGTAAGTATAATCTTTTCCTGCACAAGAAGAATAAGTCCTCAGGCTTTGGTAGGAAAGGTCTGGGCTTCCATTCCAGCTCCACCACTTTATGATGTGACAATGGGCAGAGGGCTTGGACTGAGTCTGAGGTTCAGCACAGGAAAATGCAGATTAGCCAGGACCATGGGGGAATAGTGCAGGGTCAACAAAGGTGGGTTTCCCTCCTTTCTAGATGGATCTATCAAAATTTCTATGCTGCCAAGCGATCTCTTATCAACTCTGTGTATTAAAGTGTTGCTAGTTCCTCTATCCCTCATTTAGCACTATGGTCTAGTTCTAGTACTCTGGGGATGGGACTTACACATGGGGAAGCTATAGGGCAGCCTAGTGCCAGTACCCTCCAATGCACAGGCAGTCCAGTGGGCTGGCCAAGACTCGCCCAGGTCTCCTGACTCCCAAGCCAGATCCCCTCCTCCTGGGGGTCAGCCATCAGGCTGAGACAAATGCAGAAAACCCCAGCCTTTGATTCAGCCACACCACTAACCAGAGAACCTGGCCCTGGCCTCTGCCCTCTGCCCTGCAGCATGTTCCCCACCCACTCTACGCCCTGCCTGGCTCAGGCTGCGAGAGGGAGGAAGGTCAGCAAGCCCGGTCAGGAGGCTCCGCAGGACTGGCAAGATCACCACAGGTTCACAGGACCTGGTGGAACCAAACATGTGCCCCGTCCACAGCATCACTTCACTTTTTTGCAACAGGCGACACCAATCCACACTACAGATCCTTGCAAAGTTAAGCAAGGGTGCTATGATTACTCCCAGACACAATGCCAATTATTTTTTACTTCCCCGTAACATCGTTTCACCTTTGGTTCCCTCTAAGAGCCCAGTGGGTTTTTTAAACAACACTCAAAGACTACCCAAGCTGACCATCTCTTGCTCCCATGATGGGTATAGGGGGTCATGATTCAAAATCTCACACCTGCCAGAATGAGGCCAAAGCCCACTATCAGTGGCCCTCCTCTGGGTGAAGCACTGCCTTTCCTCAGTGGCCTCTTTGTATTGTTTAATAAAAGTAACCTAGCAATCGTACATAGACAATCATGATATTGGTAATGATGACAACTTCATCGACTATGATTTATTGGTAAGCATCTTTCATATGCTGACCACTGGCAAAGAGTTCTATGTAGATTATCTCATCAAATTCTCAGTCACTCTGTGATTATGGATTATGGCCCCATTTCACAGAAGAAGAAATTTTTTTTTTTTGAGTTGGAGTCTCACTCTGTCGCCCAGACTGGAGTGAAGTGGCACACTTCCAGCCACCACAGCCTCGACCTACTGGGCTCCGGCGACCCTTCCGCCTCAGCTTTCCAAGTAGCTGGAACTACAGGCATGTGCTATCACGCCTGGCTAATTTCTGATTTATTGTAGAAACGAGGTCTTGCCAAGTTGCCCAGGTGGGTCTTGAACCCACGGGCTCAGGCAATCCACTCTCCTCGGCCTCCCAAAGTGCTGGGATTACAGGCTGAGCCACCAAGCCCAGCCAGAAGAAACTCTTAAAAGGCTAAAGAATGTGCCCAGGTTCACAGATCTCCCAGGTTTTCACACTCAGTCCTCTTGACCTGTGGAAAGGAAGGAACTAGCTGATAAATACAATCCACTTCATAGGCCCTAGGAGCACAGACAGGAGGGAGGCCAGCTGAGGAGTCTGGCCTCAGGAAGCAAGTGCTGGGGATGGCAGCATGAGGCCAGCTTGCTCTCTAGAACTCTCCAGTCCAGCCAGGGCCCGGCCCAGCAGGGTCCAAGCCAGGGTCCCATGTCCTGCTTTACAATGCTGAGGCACACTCTTTACAGTTTACCCCTGGCCTCTGACCCCCAAGAGTCAAGTCTCCAGGTCCCAAGAGTCTGGGTAATTGAAGCCAGCTGCCTGCCAGGGTTTACTCCTAACAGGAAGGCTTGTCACACTCAGGGCTCCTGGGGCCCAGCACCCAGGTCCTTTCAGCCACTGTAAGTCACACCCTGGGGTCTGCAAGGGGGACAGCCACAGGGCACACATGCAGTGGACCAGGCCCGGTGCTGGTCCTGCCTACACACGCTCCCTGTCAAAACACACAGTAGTCATGTGACCGTCAGACAGTCCAACGGGTGCCACCTGCTGCCACCACCCCATCCAAGCCAATACCAACTCACTGGATCGCACCAGTCACTGGCCTGCATTCCTACCCGGTAGCCCACCCTCCATACCACGGTGAGTGGAACTTTAGTTAAAAGATCCTTTCCTGACCCCTCCCTTAGACTTTGCCATCAAATTCAGAATAAAATCCAAAATGTTCACAAAGCACTCCATGACCGCTCCCCCAGCTGCTCCCCCGTCACTGGTCACCTGACTTCAGGGACCGCTGGGCACGCCCTGCCTCAGGGAGCCTGCCCCCGCTCCCCATTTACCTCCAGTATTCTTCCCCGGGATCTCTGCACAGGCAGCTCCTTCCTGTCCTTCCAGTCTGTTTAAATGCCACCTCTTCTGAGAGCCTGTCCCAACCTCATGTAAAAGGAACCCTCATGTCCTCTCTATCACATCATCTTGTTTTGCTGCTATCATAATCTTTACCACTACCTGGGTTTTCCATATCCATGTGCTGTCTGTCCCCTGTTGTAATGAAAGCATCCCAGGTGCAGGGACTTTGTCCCAATCACCATTAGACTCCAGATCAGTGCCAGGCACATAGTGGGCACTCAATAAATGCAGGTAGAATAAATGGATTATCCCAATTTAACGGGAAAAAAACTCAGTGGGGTGGGGCAACGTGCTCAGGTTCCCCACCAAGGACTTGGACCCCCCGGCCAAGACTGTCCACCTGAAGGCTGGGCTGGCCACACAGAGCATGGGATGTGGACTGGCCTCTTGCTTTCAGCCTCAGAGTCCCTTCAGATCTTACAAAGAAGCCCCAGTGTCACATGAGATACAGGGCTGAGCCCCACTTTCTTAGCTCTCCCAGGCCTCAAAGCCACAACTCCACTGTGGAAAACCACCACTGGCTTCAAGGAGTTGGTGGGCATATTGTGTGCCGAGCAGGTGAGAGTGGGAGAGAGAAAGACAGGGCATCTGGATAGGTCAGTCCTCACAGCTACCAAGTCCCCAGCCTTCCCTACCACCTGCTGCCACCCTGTGAGTCAGGAGACCCAGCACCAATGGGCTCTGAGAGAAACAAGGAGCTGAAAGGTTAGCTGGAAGTTGTAGAATGCCATGCAGATATTCTCACCAATGTTATGATTTTAGTACCAGTATGACAAACCAGCAGCAAGAAACTCAGTCTGCAGGGAAATACACACGCACTCACAAACACACTCCTCCCTCCCGCTAACAGGAGATAAAGGCTCTACTGTGAAGAGGCAGTCATGGCAGAAAAAAACTGGGGGAACCATATGGCATGCTGAGAGACGTAGGGACGTAAACCATAAAACACACCCATGCCTGGGACATTCAACAATTAAAGCAGGAAGAAATATCACAAAGGAAATGGCTGAGAGCTGCCCTCTTAAAACCATTTGAGGCTGGATGTGATGGCTCACACCTGTAATCCCAGCACTTTGAGAGGCCGAGGCAGGAGAATTTCTTGAGCCCAAAAGTTCAAGACCAGCCTGGGTAACATAGCAAGACCTCATCTCTACAAAAAAATTAAAAACTTAGCCAGGTATGATGGTGCACACCTGTTGTCCCAACTATTCGGGAGGCTGATGCAGAATGACCACCTAAGCCCAGGAAGTCAAGACTGTGGTAAGCCATGATTATGCCCCTGCACTCCAGCCTGGAGGAAGAGATCCTGACTCAAAACAAATTTTTAAAAATTCCCAAACTCCCCTCATGCCCAAGAGAAGCTTAACCCAAATCAAAAGAAACAGGAAACACCAGGGAAGGGAAATCCACAAAAGATGACGGATGTCCATGACAGGTAAGGGTCCACAGCACAGCAAGGTATAAACTGAGTGCATCAGACCCTAAGAGGCAAAATTCCAAATCAGGCAACATACCAAAAAGGAAACACAAAAGGTTAACAAAAATGTGGGAAAATAGTAACCTCACTAATAACCAAAAATTCATACTACAAGACCAAGTTGTCATTTTTAAGACAGTAAATTTGGTTTTTTAAAAATAGCACTTAAGAAAACCATCAGATTCTTATAAAGTTGAACATATGCTTACCAAACCATTCAGCCACTCCTAGGCACCTACCCAAGAGAAATGAAGCCTGTGTCCACACAAAGACTGGTACACAATGTTCAGAGAAGCTTTATTCATAATGGTCCCAAGTTAGAAACCAGGAGAATGGACACATGGAAGGTGGGACAGCCATTCAGTGGAATATCACTCAGCAATAACAATCCACATAACATCACAGATAAACCAAAACCATCCTGCAGAGCCAAAGAGGTCAGGCTTAAAAGGGTACACACTGTACGATCAGATTCACATGACCTTTCGGAAGAGACAAACCACAGTGACAAAAAGCAGATTGGGGGCTGCCCCCAAATATTCTGGAGCTTGACTGCTGAGCTGGTTTCACAAATGCAAACGGCCATCAAAACTCATTAAACTGTTCATTCTACACAGGTGTAGTTTATTTTACATGAATTATACTCCAATAGAGTTGATGAAAAATTATAGCTAATGCTAGCAAGTATGTATTGAACTGGAAGTCTCAGACAGGCAAGAGAACGAAAGTCATTGTATCCTTTGTGGAAAGCAAATGAGAATTTTCCCACTTCTCTGCATCTACCTTATGGAAAAGAAATTCAAAATATAAAAATAAAAGCCTTTTGCACAGAAATGCTTCCTGTGTTACTGAGAGTAAATAATGTAACAATAACAATAATGAAGAAGAAAAGAACAAAATATTCTGCAATTATTGACCTTTAATCTAAGTAAAATTATGCTGTATATACTAAATCAAATCTGCATCCATCTATGAAGACTACTTGTGGATACATGGAAATGTGTGTAATATGATGTTTAGTAAAAAAGGAGAACCCTGTGATCATAACCATGGCACTCCAGGCTGGGCATCAAAGCAAGACCTTATCTCTAAAAAACAATTTTAAAAATTAAATACAAAAAGTAACAGGTCAGGCATGGTGGCTCACACCTGTAATCGCACACTTTGGGACACGGAGGTAAAAGAATTGCCTGAGCCTACGGTTTCAAGACCAGTCTGGGCAACATGGCAAGACCTCATCTCTACAATAGTCAGGCATGGTGGCATGTACCTGTAGTTCTAGTTACTTAGAAGGCTGAAGCAGAAGGATCACCTGAGCCCAGCAGATTGAGGCTGTAGTAGCCATGATCGTGTCACTGCACTCCAGCCTGGGCGACAGAGTGAGATTCTGACCAAAAAAAAAAAAAGTAACAAAGCAGAATCCCTAATTGTAGACACGCTTACCACAACTATATAAATCACATGGAAACACTAGAAGTAAATACCCCAGAATAATAGAAGCTGCTGAATTTAATGGGGCATATTTTTTCTTTTGACTTAATAATTTCAGTAATAAGATGATACTAACTTTTTCCCATGAAGGTATGACTTTTACCGTCATAAAGCTCATTAAAGAAAGATGGCGGGGGAGAAGGATTCCCTCTCTTCAGAGGGAGGGAAGGAGTCAGAAAGCACAGAGACATACTCCACACCCAAACTTAGGAAAGTCAGGACTGGAGGGAGAGTTCAGATCCTGAAGGCACAACACAACATGAGGACCTGCAGTCAAATGCACATGAGTCAGGTCCTGACTGCCCCCCCCTACCCAGGTGGCCAATTCATTCAATTTTTCTGAGCCTCCCTGACTCCATGTGTCAGGTGGGTCTCTAACCTGCCACCCTCCCAAAGTCTTGGGGAAAGAGGCTGATGTGAAAGTCCTTTGACAGCTGTAAGGTTCCGTCTACATGTGGGCTGGTGGGGACCTTCTGCTCTGCTGCTTTCATGTCTCTGTTGACAGTGTGGCCAGCTTGAATGAGATCACTGGATCTTAAACCTTCCAGTGTCCTTTGGTCACATGGTACAGTAACTGTGTGTGAACAAATACACAAGGGGCAACCAGACCCTGTGTGGCCAGTGGAATCACTGCTGTCTCCCAAAAGTAACCCCTTCATCCCTCACCCTTTCCCAAGAATTGCCCAGCAGAAGTTGCCTGGGTGCAAGGCTTGGGAGCTGCTACTCCAGCAAAGAGTTCCTAGTCTCCAGGCCTCTCACTATCTGTCTCTCAGCCATTTGGCTGGTCAGGGTTTCAGGTTTTCACAACCTTAACTATGGCAGAGATTTATGGGAGCAGATGCAGCCCTCGAAGCTGAACCAGACTCATTTGAGCAGCACCACGGACAGCTCCAGACCTGCAGGTGGTTCCTTCTGGGGTCCTAAGGAGGTGCAGTTAGAACCCATTCCCCTTATCCGTGGTACCCATGCTCTAGAAGGTAGCATGAATACTGTCTTAGCAAATACTGAACTACTGCTCCTCACAGTGCAGGGGAAACACATGGTTAGGATTCTGAGAGCCTCTGAGCACAAAATTTTCATTAACTGGTCAATTCATAACCTTGTTTCTGGTTTTGGCGTGTTTTTTTGTTTGTTTGTTTGTTTTGAGTCACACTCTATCACCCAGGCTGGAATGCAGTGGTATGATCATGGCAATCGCAGTCTCAACCTCCTAGGCTCAGGTGATTCTTCCACCTCAGCCTTCTGAGTAGCTGTGACTATAGGTGCACATCACCACATTCAACTAGTGTGTTTGTGTACGTGTGTTTGTGTGTGTAAAGACACCTTACTTAACATATAATTCATTCACTAATTGAGCTCACTGCCAATAGCACTCAGGCCCAAATGAAACTTATCAAACCCGTGTATTTTCTCCAGAGGGCATATCACAGCCTTCTTATGCCCGGGACTAGACAACCCCAGTCTAAAATCAGCAACAGAAAGCACAAAAATTACAAAATACATGGCACTAAAAAGACTGCAGAAAGGACATTTATTTACAGTACAAGAACGAAAACACAAATGCAGAGCATCACTTTTCTTGCCCTCAGCTGAAAACATATCAGATGACTCAAATTTGTCACCATTCTGCAAATGTCTTTCACTAATTATGACAGTACCATGAGTACTGATTCTGGGGTTACAAATGCTTTGCAGTGAGTAGGCGAATTCACAACAGAATCTGAGAATAATGAGAACAGACTAGATCAAGGAAACCAGTATCTGCCAGTTCCAAATGGGGCAGTGGGGACCCAGCCACCTCCCCTGCCCCAAGCGAGTGACCTGATTTTAGAAGTTGCTCTCTTCCAACTCCAGAAGAGCAGAGCCCTTGGGAGCTGCTACTCCAGCAAAGAGCTTCCTAATCTCCAGACTGTTCTCCTTCCCTGTTTATAGACCAGTGGCTTCAGGGATGAGTGCGAGGAAGGCACAGTGAGAAAGCAGAGCACTCAGACTAGGCCTCCCATGCCCAAGGCAGTGCTCCCGCCTCTGTGCTGCTACGGCTTCTCTGCCATTCTGCACGACACTCAATCAGGGTCACGATGATACCAACAGCTCAACAGTACCATTTAAGGAATGAAGAGTATGTGTCCTGCACTCTACAATTCATAAAGCCTTTTCACCCATTACTTCTTCAGATCCTCATGGCAACCTTTATAAGATGAGGATAACCTCAGTCTTCATTTTCAAGATAAGGCAACCAAAGATTGGGAATCAAGTGGCTCGATGATGGATACAGCAGCTGGGACTCCAGCCAGCTCCTTAAAACAGCGCCCCAATTCTTTCCAAGGCCCATATGCAGGTACATGCAGGGCCAGGATTCTTCGGGCAGCTTTGTAAATGAGGAAACTGAGGAGACCCAGGGTTCACCTGCTGAACAGCCAGGAAAATAACTCAGGCTTCCGAAGCGCCCCCACTACACTTCTGAGTCCCCAAGGGGTGGGCTTACAGGGGCCATTCTGAGCCCTGAAGCCCCCTCAGGGCTTCCTGCGATATCCAGGAAGGACTTCTGGATGAGATGCTTCCTGTATAGGGGCTATGGGGTCTACTTCCCAGCAGAGTGCCAATTAAATATGATTAAATCATTTTCCACAGAGATGGTTATTCAGATGTATACTGAAAAGGAAGAGAACTTTTTCTCTTACAAGGCCTCTCATATGAATCCAATCACAGTATGGGGTTGGGGGAAGCTTTGTCAGAGTAGAGTTCAAGAGCAGACTCGATTCACATTCTTGATACATTGCCCAGTTGGGGAAGTTACTTAACCCCTCAGACCTTCAGTTTCCCCATCAGTAAAATCAGAACAGCTACCTCCTGTGGTTGCTATGGAGACCAAATGAGATCATACAAAGTGCTCAGTAGAGCAACTTGCACTTATAAACACTCAATGAATGACAACTGCTACTGTTTTTACTATTAATAACTTGGGATCATTTTCCATTAACTAGACCTTGGGAATGATCATGAATTGGATTTTAGGAGGCACTCTCTGAAACCTACCCCAATCCTTTTCCAGATCATTAAACAACACAGTTAAGCAAGCCATGGTAAAGCCCTAATTAAAATAGTTTATAGCCATTAAGAATGATGGTCATATATTACAATAGAAAAAAATGTCCAAGAACTACTCCCAAAAATGGTACATCAGAGCAGTAGGCCAAGGGATGCTTTTAGAAGTCAATTCTATCAAATCTTCAAGAAACAGATAGCTACCTCCAGGGCTACTCATACATGCAATTTTTTTCTTTTTCCTCCTAGGACACATGTTCAAAGAGCAAATTCTTTTTAATAAAGAAGCATAACATTGATTCCAAAGACAACACACACACCGGGGGGGGGGGGGGGGGAGGGAGAGAGAGAGAGAGAGAGAGAGAGAGAGAGAGAGAGAGAGAGAGAGAGAGAGAAGATTACAGGCTAATCTCCTTCATGGATTAATAAAAAATCTTAAATATAGTATTAAAAAGAACCCAGCAATTCCTGCCTTTGACCAAGCAGGATTTAATCAGGAATAAAGAATGATCCAATATTAGGAAATTTATTGATATATTCATCTCTATTTATAGCTCAAAAGAGAAATAACACATGATCATCTCCCCAGATGCTGGGAAACCATTCAGTAAAATTCAGCATCCATTCTTGATTTCTTTAAAGTCTCTGTAAAATAGGAATACACAGTTACTTTCTTAAAAACAATCTATATCTCAACTAGAGTAAGTTAGAACCAAATTAAGTATTTCCACAATCCACTACTATTAACATTGTTCTAAAAATACTAGACATTGCAATTAGACAACAAAAAGGTATGAAGAATAATAGAATTTGTAAAGGTAAGGTAAAATTAACATTACTTATAGATAATATCATATATACCTGACTTGGAAAAATGAAAAAAAAAAAAAAATCAATTGAAAAAGTACTCAAACAACAGAAGTCGTAAGGCTTCTGGGTATAAAATCACCAGTATATCCAGAAACAAACAGCTTCTGACACTGCTGGTTAGAAGATACAACTGGGGGAAATAGTCTGCTTAGTATTAAAAAAAAAAAAAAAAAAAAAGACTTGGGCAAATAAAAAGGTTTACCAAGTTCTTAGCCAGAAATACTCAAATCATAAAGGGGGAAATACTATCTAGTTTGATTTACTAATTTAACATACCAAGATAATTTTTTTTTGAGTTGGAGTCACTCTGTCGCCCAGACTGGAGTGTAGTAGCACGCTCCCAGCCACCACAGCCTCAATCTGCTGAGTTCCAGTGATCCTTCTGCCTCAGCCTTCCAAGTAGCCAGAACTACTTGGCACATTTCCACGCCCAGCTAGTTTTTGATTTATTGTAGAGACGAGGTCTCACCAAGTTGCCTGGGTTGGTCTCGAACCTGCGGGCTCAGGCAATCCACTCACCTCAGCCTCCCGAAGTGCTGGGATTACAGGTTGAGCCACCGAGCCCAGCCAATAATTTTTTTTTTTAAGCCAGAGGCTGGGTGTGGTAGCTCATGCCTGCAATTCCAGCACCTCAACAGGCTGAGAAAGGAATATCAATTGAGGCCAGGAGTTTGAGCAGCCTGGGCAAGAGAGCGAGACCCTCGTCTCTACAAAAAATAAAAAATTAGCCAGGCATGGTGGTACATGACTACAGTCCCAGCTCCTCAGGAGGCTGAGGAGGGAGGATTGCTCGAGCCCAGAAGTTTGAGATTATAGTGAGCTAGGATCACACCACTGCACTTCAGCTATTAAATAAGAGGTATTAAAACAAACTATATAAAAATGAAAAGTTTCTAGGGAGGCTGGGTGTGGTGGCTCACATTTGCAATCCTAACACTTTGGGAAGCCAAGGTAAGAGGATTGCTTGAGTCCAGAGTCTAAGACCAGCCTGGGCAACACAGCAAGACCTCGACTCTACAAAATTTTTAAAAAATTAGCCAAGCATGGTGGCACATGCCTGTAGTCCCAGCTACTTGGGAGGCTGAGGTAGAAGGATTGTCTGAGTCCAGGAGTTCCAGGCTGTGGTGAATCCTAATCATGCCACTGTACCACTGTACTCCAGCCTGGGACAGAGTGAAATTCCAGATTAAAAAAAAAAAAAAAAAAGTTCTACAGGGAAAAAAAACCAATGAAACTCCCTCATACACACATACCACAAAGCAAAAAACAAATACTGCACTGGAAAATAAGTGGAACTCTTAGATGAGGGCTTATTTCCCTACCAAATACTAAGTTTTATAGAATGCATAAGAAAATAAAATGGAACAGAGGGAAATACAAACGGCTTTTATTATTTTTTATTTTTTTAAGTTGGAGTCTCACTCTGTTGCCCAGATTGGAGTGCAGTGGCACGCTACTGGCCACCGCAGCCTCAAACTGCTGGGCTCCGGTGATCCTTCTGCCTCAGCCTTCTAAGTAGCCAGAACTACAGACACGTGCTACCACACCCAGCTAATTTTTTATTTACTGTAGAGACGAGGTCTCACCAAGTTGCCCAGGTGAATCTCGAACCCATGGACCCAGGCAATCCACTTGCCTCAGTCTCCCAAAGTGCTGGGATTACAGGCTGAGCCACCGAGCCCAGCCTACAAACAGCTTTTAAAACACAAAAAGATGCTCAACTTGACACAGAGAAATGTAAATGAAAATTACAAAATTCTATTTTCCACCTGCCCAATTTGCAAAGATCAAAATATCTGACAACACTTGAGTTCGAAGAGGACATGGAGAATCCAGGACTCTACATCCTACAGTAGGAACGTAAACTGACAAGGCACTAGGCAGTAAAAAATCACAAAAGCTTTTTACCTCCAATCCAGCGATTCCCCTAATGAATTTTTTCCCTATGGTCTTACTACCTGAGGAAACTTATATATTATGGCACTGTTGTCAAAATCCTGGAATCGCCCTTTCAGTAGGGAGGTAACTACATAAATTGGAAAACATTCACAGAACACGATACTATGTAGCAATTTAAAAAGAACTAAGGCAGGCACAGTGGCTCATGCCTGTAATCTCAGCATTTTGGGAGGCCAAGGCAAGAGGATTTCCTGAGCCCAGGAGTTCAAGACCAGCCTGAACAATAAGCAAAAACCTCTTCTCTACCAAAAAAAAAAATCAAAAAATTAGCCACATGCCTGTAGTCCCAGCTACTTGGAAGGCTGAGGTGGAAGGATCACCTGAGCCCAACAGGTAGTGGTAGTGGCTGCAATAGCGTGATTGTGACACTGCACTCCAGCCTGGGCGACACAGTAAGACCCTGACTTAAAAAAAGAAGAATTGAAGAAGTGAGGCAGCTCTGCCTGTACTAATTAGGAAAGATCTCCAGGGTAAAGGAAGTGAAAAAGTGGGGAGCAGGCCAGTATTAGAGGTTTTCAATATTAAGGTGAATAGTTTAAGGTGAACAAAAGCTCATGATGCACAAAGCATGCCAAGAAGGGTGGAGCTGGATGGCCGGAGAGTGCAGGACAGAAGCCCGAGGTGAGGAACCACACTGCGGGGGTCTATCCAAGCCCCAGCATCTCTGGCCACTTGAAGGTACCTACTTCCTGAGTTGTAGAATGTTAGTAACAATGGCCTCTACCTCCTGGAACTGTTGCAAATTTAACTTAATCCACCCACACGAAGCCCTTTGAATTGTGCTGGCACCAGTGAGCACCCAGGGTCAGCAAGTATTATGCGTATCCTCACTAGTGCTGCAGACTCTAGAGAGAGAGAAGCTATCAACCAGAAAGGAAATTTAAGTTTTTGTGGATTTTTTTTTTTCTTGAGTCAGGGTCTCACTCTGTGGTCCAGGCTAGAGTACAGTGGTACAATCACAGCTCACTGCTGTCTCAACCTCCTGAGCTAAGGTGATCCTTCTGCCTTGGCCTCCTGAGTAGCTGGGACTACAGGCAGGCACCACCACACCCAGATAATTTTTAAATTTTTTGTGGAGATGGAGTCTCACCATGTTGCCCAGGCTGGTCTCAAACTTCTGGGTTCAAACAATTCTCTTGCCTGGGCCTCCCAATGTACTGTGCTTACAGGTATGAGCCATGAAGCCTGGCTAAGATTTAGTTTTTTCATGATGAATCTTCTCATCCCTTTTAAATTTTGTACTCTGAGCACGTTTATCTATTCAAAAAGTAACCAAAATAGTTTGAATAACAGTGCAGTTATTTGGAAACAAGCTTATGACAGGGGAAAAAAGCCAAGACACAAAATTATACATAAATAGTTAAACGAAGGAAGCCGTCTTTAAAAAAAAATCAGGTGCTGATTAACACTGCTAGGGGTGAGGGGGGTGAGGGTACATGACAACACAAAGAGTACCTGGTCCACTACGGGGGAGTGAGGGTCATCTAGAAGTCCAAACTTCACCTGCATGTAGCCTACTTACGTAGTGAATCCTCACATGCACCCCACAACTCTGTAATAAAATTTTTTAAATTAAAAAAAATGTTATTTTAGAATAAAAAAAGAAAGACTGAAAGGAAACACACCAAAATGCCCACAGTGGTGGTGTTAAAAGTAGTGCAACTACAACTGCTTCCTGTTTTCAAATACTCTGCAGTGTGTTTATAAACACCCAGGGCTTCCTGTGTGCCAAGTACTATACTCAGCACTCACATTCTCGATCTCACAACCCATGAAGCAAGGTTTATTTCACAAATGAGGAGAGGCTGCCCAGCTTGCACAGCTGGTTCCAGCTGGTGCTTGAACTTGTTCACCCTCTGATGCCGACCGTTAGCAGGCTTGGTGCCCAGTGCCGGGCATGGAGGTAGGCAGACTCTCGCGTGGTCTCTGACCTCCTGGAGCTTCGGGAAGAAGCAGGATTTATCAATAAGTAACAGGGACAGAAGTGAGGCTGCGGCTGGGTCGGGAGGGCAGGTTGTGCACCCTGACCCATCCATGTTAGGCTGCGGCTGGGGAGGGAATGGGCTCAGTGAAAACTACAAGTCAAGTAGGCAAAGGAGGACAGCATTCAAGGCCTGCTCGGGGTGAGGTGAGGACACAGAGTGGGAAGCAGAGCTGGAATGACGGCCCTCACAGGGCCTCCTTGCTGTCAGAGGGTCTGTGTTTATCCCCAAAGACCAGAGGACCCCTGAGGGGTCTGGCAGGGAGGAGGTTGAGAAGGTGTCCCTCTGCCATGGGGAGAATGGGTGAGAGGCAGCCTGTAGATGCCAGATGCCTGTCCCGGGCTGTCTGGGCCAAGGGGCCTCCCACGAGCACACTGGGCTCAGCAAGACTCTGCTCAGTCCTTGCTACTGTCCAAAGGTGGGGGGGTCAGCTGACCTCTTTGGACAGAGTCCAAGGCAGCCCTTGGCCCTCTAGAAGCTTCCCCACACAGGCAGCCAGGGCAGGATGAATAGGCTTCTGTGGTCCCTCAATAGGCCTTTCATCAACCCGTGCCTCCCAGTGCCTCTCCAGCTGAAGGCCCTCCCTGCCTCGGGGACACACAAGACAAAGAAGCTGTCCAGGGAGGACCCAGGCTGCCCTGATGAGGCACTTGGAAGAAGAGGAACTGGTCAGTTGGGTCCCCACGTGAGCAATACTGTGGGCCTGGCCGGTGGTCTAGCCTCTGGCCTGAGGGAAGCATGGGATTTCGATGACGTGTGCCTAAAACCCATGCTGGTTCTATGTCTTCCTCAGGAAAAAGTCCAGGCTCCTGAGCTGATCTCTCCAGACAGCCCCCAAAGTCTGCTGTGATAGCCCCAGTGCTCACCCAGCCTTGGCCCTTCTTCCCTGACCCAACACCCTGCACCTCCCTGGCAGGACTCACTCCCTGCCCCGCAGGTCTCTGCCTCAACTTGGCCTGTGGGAGTCAGCCCAGTCATAACTTCCCCAGGGTCTGTTCCCTCACCACCTTGCCCCCACACCAGCCCTCCCTATCCAGCTGGGGCCCACAAAACAATTCACATGCTACCTGTGTCCAAGCACCTGATCCCTTCCACTGTATGCACCCACACCTAGCTTTGCCTCATTTGATCTTCAAAGATCCTGTGAGATAAACATCACTGTTCTCAATCACCTCGTGAGGAAATTGAGGCAAGGCCTGAGCGCCTTGCTGAAGTCATTCTGCTGGTATGCGGTAGGGCCAGACCACAGCCCAGAACTGCCCTCAAAGCCATGCTCTCAGCTCAATGCTATGGTCAGTCATGTCACACTGGTTCCCAACTACCTGTTCAAGTGTCTCTCCCCACCAAGGCAAGGCGCCTTGCTGGCAAGGGTGTCCTGGTGCCCAGCGTAGGGCAGCACCCACAACAGGTGGCCAGTGAATGGTGAACTAATAAATAAATGACATGGCAAACCAAGTTTTCAGTACTCTCAGAGAATACCAAAGCAGCTTTTGCACTCACCCCAAAGCCGCCATCAGTCAGAACTTTATTTATGATCCCTTGTTAAGACTTACACAATGTTGTGAAATGCTCAAAGCTTTCACAATCCCCAGATCATATCTGTGATCTCCCTAATAACCCATTTTACAATTAAGGAAACCGAGGTCTTAAGTCTAGGTTACTCAGCAAGTTCATAATGAGAGTCGGGATTTGCATGCAGTTCTGTAGGTCTCTGTGCCAGGCACTACGTGAGGCCCTGGGATACAACAAGGAATAAACTCTGATGCTGACCTCAAGGTCCCTTTCACAGGGGCGAGGGTTTCCCCAGAGTGGCCTGCTGGGTCAGGTCCCATAGAGCAATTCTTTACACTCCTCCAAAGCAGCAACTCTTCAAAACCCCCACCGCCATCCTGTGACCACCGCACCTGCCATCTCATGCCCCACACGTTGCTTCCAGAGAGATTCAATCTTTCCTAAGCACAATCATCAAGCCAAAACAGTGGGTCTAGATTCAAATCCCCACCTCCTGTGAGTTCATCATCACAGGGGCCTTACTCACACTCCCAACTCACCGCTTTGCTCTGACACAGAAAATGGCCTCCTGCAAGACCAGCCACCGTTCCTTCACCTGAGTAATGTCTCAGGCTTCACCAACGCCCACATAAAGTGTCCCATCCCAATCAGGAGCCGAGAGCCAGCGACCCCAGTCTCCCCACTCCCCTTCACTGCCTGGACTTCGGATCACGTGGCCACTGCCCAGTCATTATTCCCCCTCCTCTTGCCCCACTCCAGCGTGCTGCACAGAGTGAGGAAGTCACAGAACAGAGGCCTAGGCAGCCGGGGAAAGTCACTCAGCACCCACCCACCCCAGCCAGCTCACTGTATCCATGGAGATGCTCACACCCAATGGAGGACCCAGGCCCTGTGAGTTCATTCACTCATTCCTTCCTTCACTACTCCCCTTCACTGCCCAGGCTCTGAGCTGGGAGCCGGACACAGATGGACCTGACAGCCCAACCATGAGCTCAAGAACTGCTCACCCCTGTGCCCAACACCTGGCCCACAGCAGGCTCACTGTGCAAGCTGACATGCAAGGCACTGCCCATGTGCCAAAATATAAGGCTGATGACACGCTGCACACACCAGTTCAAGGCGCAACCGAATGCCCCCATGTCCCATCTTGAATGTCATCTAGCCTACTCCCTCTGGAGGCTAGACCGACCCACACCTCAGCCCAGGCAGCTCCTCCCTCACTGGCTTTTCCTCCCTGGCAGTCTCAGACCCCTGCTCCATCTCAGGCACTCTGCCAAGGAGCTTACTCCTGGGAAACACCCACTCCCGTGCGCTCTTTCATAGCTCTCCTCTGCTCTCTCTTCTAAGACTTCCTTAACTGTGAAAGAAAAAGGGGGCTGGGTCCTTCCTCATACACTAGACCAGGACAGGGCCACCTAGAAAAGAAGAACATCAGAAGCCTCTCCCTGGAGAAATGGATATGTGAAGTGTGAGCAGGACAGGCCCCAGCCTCCAGCCCAGGAGAATTAGGTCCAAAACCCACTGTTGTGCGGGACCCTGAACCAGTGCCTTAACCTGAGTCTGTCTCCCTCTGCCAGCAGGGATGACACTCCCTTGTCACAGTGCTGCTACTGGCACAAAATGCTGCCACCACAATCCTGGCACTTGGTAAAGGTGACGGCCTTGGGAGGCAGCTGGCCTTGCTGGACTTCAGGAAAGGCTCCTGGACGCAGAGCCTCCTTGTCGCAGCCTCTGGATAGAGATGACCTCATCCCTGCACCCTGCAGCAGCACGGCAGCTCTGGCTCAGGCTGATTCATTGGGGTTTGCTGCAGAGAGAGAGGACTCCCCAGACTGAGCAGACAAGCACCTGCCGCGTGCAGGGCAGCTCCCTCTTCCCTGGGTCAGGAAGAGCTGGAATCCCTGGCAGAGTCAGCACCCAACGGTGGGCCAGCAGGATGGACCAGCAGACAGAGCTGGGGCTTGCTGTGGGAAACCTACGGCTCAAATGAAGTCACAGATCCTCACAGGGTGGTGGGACGACAGGGCTCTCCCTTCCATCCTGTAGGGCCCAGGGTGGTCCCTTTCACAGGGGCAAGGGCTTCCCTTGTGTGAACCTTCCCATTTGTCTTTGTTCCTTCATTTCTGTTGTCCCCAAACCCCAGCATGTGTGGTGCTGCCTGCAGCAGTGCTTTTCACAGGTGGCTCACTGTTACGCAGTTAAGAGTGTGGACCAGAGAACACTCGTCCCAGAACCTCGGCTGTGAGCAGTGAACTGGGTAAACCACCCCTCCCCCATTTACAGAACAGGAAACTGAGGTGCACGGCTCTGCCATCTGTCACAGGCAGCCTTCATGACAGGTTCTCAGGTTCAGAGTATGACCCTCACTCCCTCCCCAGGTACAGGCAGAACAGTAACCAGTCTTACTCTGCCAAGAGAAATGGAGGCCCACCAGAGAGCTGCAAGTTTTTTTTATTATTAATAAATTTTTAAAAACTTTTTGTAAAGATGAGGTCTCAATTTGTTGACCAGACTGGTCTCGAACTCCTGGAATCAAGTGATTCTCCCGCCTCAGTCTCCCAGAGTGCTAAGATTATAGGTATGAGCTACCGTATCCAGACAGCTGCAAGTTTTGAACCCTCTCTGTCCCTCTCCCTGCTGTCTCTGCGCAGGCCTGGACCTCTGTGAGGAATGCCAGTTTCCCAACAAATGATTCCCTTCTTCACTCAACAGATTCCTCCCCACCCACCCATCACAAGATGCGCCCTTAAGCACCTCCCTGTGCTGCTCCCACGGGGCTGTGCTCAGGGATTGACCTACACTGAGCTGGCAGAAGCCATGGAGAGTCAGGGCTGAATGGGCCCTGCTGTGAGCTCAGGTAGGCAAGAGACACAAGCCACACACAGAGGAGGCTGCACAGTCACAGGACAGGAGTCAGCAGGTGCCATCAGGAACAAAGGGAGTGGATGGCCGACTCCATCAAGGGGTTAGGAAGTGACCACAGAAGGGTCCTAGAGATGAGAGCTGAGGCTCCCCAAAAATGGAGTGAGGAGGGTAATTCCAGGCAGAGGGAGCAATGCAGTATGGAGGGGCCCTCAGAGAACCCCTCCAAAGGGTCATGGCAGGGGCTCAGGCAGTCAGCAGGGGCAGGTCACCAAGGGTCTTGGACTTTTTGCCTGGCAGACATCAAGAGACTTTTAAAGGTATGAGCAGCAGGGTGAGACACAGTCAGGGGTGGCCACTGTGGGGACAGACTGGACCAGGCAGGTGGGGATGACAGACGGCCCAGAATTCAGCCACGGCTGGCTGAGGGGGTGAGAGAAGGCTGACTCGACACCTGGCCTGCAGTTTAGAGAATGCAGATGGGTGGCAGCCATGGGGCCAGGCAGTGAGTCCAGTCCTGGTCAGATTGAGCTGGAGGTACCTGTGACACATTCAGATGGGGACAGATGTCCACGGGGCTGTTGGTGATAAGGTTCAGGCTATACTACCCCAAAATATGACGTCATGGCACATGAGGAAACAGCAGGAGCAGGAAGGCCACTCTCACCTTCCCCTGCTCTTCTCCCGGTAGCAGGTCGGAAGAACCTCATGTGAGAGGTGTGCCCCCTGTGTTGGACAGAGGAGAGGGGCATCCTTATCTCTGAAGACACAGGGACATGGAGAAGAATCTCAACAAACAGGCCTTGTTAGGGTCCCCCCAGTTTATGACCATCAGATCACACCAGCCTGCCTTCCAACCATATTTCTCGATTGTCCACTCTTCATCAAACCTGGCATAAAAATACACAGGTTTACCCTGTTTCTTCAGATCTTTGTTTCCCTATGAAGGTTGCCATGTCATGTAAAGCTCACACTTAATAATTTGTGGGCTTTTCTCTTGTTAATGTTTGGTTTTTTTGAGTCTTACTCTGTCGCCCAGACTGGAGTGCAGTGGCACACTCACGGCCACCCCAGCGTTGACTTGCTAGGCTCTGGGGATTCTTCTACCTTAGCCTTCCAAGTAGCCGGAACTACAGGCACACACTACCATGCCTGGCAAATTTTTTTTATTTATTGTAGAGACGAGGTCTCACCAAGTTATCCAGGCTGGTCTTGAACCCACAGGCTCAGGCAATCCACTCACCTTGGCCTCCCAAAGTGCTGGGATTACAGGTTGAGCCACTGAGCCCAGCTATGCCCTTTTTTTTTTTTGGAGTTGGAGTCTCACTCTGTCACCCAGGCTGGAATACAGTGGCAAGCTCACAGTCACCGCAGCCTTGACTTGCTGGGTTCAGGTGATCCTTCCACCTCAGCCTTCCAAGTAGCTGGAACTACAGGTGCATGTCACCACACTTGGTTCCTTTTTCTTTTAAGATATAGAGGTCAGCCAGGCTCGGTGGCTCAGCCTGTAATCCCGCTCCTTTGGGAGGCTGAGGTGAGTGGATTGCCTGAGCCCGCGGGTTCGAGACCCGCCTGGACAGCAAGACCTCATCTCTACAATAAATCAAAAAATCAGCTGGGCATGGTAGCTCATGCCTGTAATTCCAGCTACCTGGAAGGCTGAAGCGGAAGGATCGCCAGAGCCCAGCAGGTCAAGGCTGCAGTGGCTGGGAGCGGCCACTGCACTCCAGTCTGGGTGACCGAGTGAGACTCCAACTCAAAAAAAAAAAAAAAGATATAGAGGTCTTGCTCTGTTGCACAGGTAGGAGTACAGTGGCATCATAGCTCACTGTAGCCTCAAATTCCTGGGCTCAAGGGATCCTCTCATCTCAGCTTCCCAAGTAGATGGGACTACAGGTGCACGCCACCATCTCTGGCTTAAACTGCTTTTTGTTCCAGGGATGGGAAGAAAGATACTTTTCATCCTCTACATTGGCAATGGGGACCTGGAGATACGGGGGGCATCTGAGCTGGTCCCAGTGATGGATATGGACAGGATATGGGGCAGTGGCAGGAAGCCAGAGGTATGAATGATCACCCTTTACTGGCCTGCGACTGTCCCCTCCCTGGTGAATGCTGAGCTCCCGAGAGGAAAGCTCTGCTGTTCCAGGACTCAAACGTGACCTCCATGAATGAGGCAGCACAGACTATAGATATATAAAGGTGCATACTCGGGGGCAGAAGTTGCAGAGAAGGTGAGAAATTAACAGGCCCACTAGGACCTTGAATGGTTGGATGCTGGAGAGGTGCCTATAAAGCAATGTTTTAGAAGGAACTAGAAGGCAGAAGCCGAGCCCAGGGCCGCCTCCCTTCAGGTTGCCTGATACTCTGAGCCTCAGTTCTCCTCTGTAAATGGGGACATATCCTTCAGCATTCCACTCAGCACTGCTTCGAGGACACATGAGCTACAGATATAATCCATGCTTTTGTGAAAAGTAGTTGTATATTCTGCTTTTCTCCCTTTCTCTATCACAAGTGTTGTTCCAAGCATGAGAAGCATTTTTCAAGATTCAAAGCACAGCCAAACGCAAAGGAATTTTACATGAAAGATAATGTACACGTGAAATAAGCAAACTCCACCTGTCAGAACTGGGCCTCAGTCTCCTCACGTACAATGGGGCTACAGGTGGTAGTGGTGAGATAGGGCAGCCCAGTTCTCCTGATATGTCTCCATGTTTGAGCCAGTCAGAATTCCCGCTGAGCCTCCCCTACCAGTCAGTGGCAGGGTAAGCTGGTTGAATTCTGAGATCCTTCCTGCTCCATCCCAGCCCCCCCAGGATGGGCTGTGACCCAGAGGACCTTCTGCTGCCCTAGCCAAAAACCATGAAATTGGGAACAAATTGCCCCCATCCTACCTTGGGAGGGCTGAGCTCAACAGGCTCAAGAAGCCCAGAGTCAGGTCTTATCCCAGAAGGAAGCCTGTTCCACAGTGTAGGGATAAAGCTCCTGGGCAGGCTGGCCCACTGCCTCCCCATTTGGTGGGGCTGAGCTGGTGGTGTCTGTACTTGACCTCAATCTCTATCTTCCAATGTACAGAGTTCCACTTTAGCTCAGGTGCACAGGTGTCTCTGAGATGGGGAAGGAGTCCACCTCTGTGGAACATTTATGTTCCTACCCAGCCCCGGCAGATGTTAATGTTGAGGATATTAAGGTTCTTGCTATTGGGATTCAGCCAGTCAGCCCAGGTTGGTCAAAGAACAGGTGGCTGGGAGTGAAGCCAGGTCAGATCAGCGGGAGGAGGGCACCACAGCCAGTCCCATGTGTCTTCTGAGACTCCATGGCCCATCTGTAAAATTGGGCAGGGGTGGTAAACGGACAGACCACCAGCCGTGGTCAACATACCCAATCACACATGGAACGTGTAACACCACAGGCTGCCAGGCCCCATCAGGAGGACTGTAGCTCAGATGCCCAGGCAGGGAGAAGGCATCGGCATTTGTTTTTAATGTTCCCCAGGGTTCTGTGATCTCACACAGTTGGGGGAGAGGAGGAGGGCACAGTGTGGTAGACTGGGTAGACTGAGGCAGGCGTGTTGCCCAGGAAGCTGGGGCTGAGGTTCCAAAATGAAACGAGTAAGCACAGCTTCTGGGCCAAGGCCCCTGACACAGGTCACATACTATATGGCTTACAAGTACTCATGAGTGGTCGGTAGGCCTGGGTGGGAACAGACCCTCCAGCACAGGACAGCAGTTTCAAAGGCCTAGAAGCAAGAAGTCACCTAAGAAGTCTGGACTAATCACATCTTGTTAGAACTTGCCTGGAGTTCTCCAAAGTTGGGTGTAAAACAGCCAGGGCTGTTCATCTCCAGTGCATGGAGAGGGGACCCGGGAGGCTATCCTGGGCTCTAACTCACCAAGGCACCTGGTAGCTGCACTCAGGAAGCCGAAGGTAGCTGCCTCACAGCCCCTCGGCGACAGCAGGGCACTGAGGGGTTGGGTGATGGGCAGTGAGCTGAGCACTCCCAGAATCAAACTGGCAGAAAAAATCAACTGTAAGCTCTGCCCAACTGTCTGAGCCTCCGTTTTTTCTCTGTACAATATGAGATAACAATTCCTACCTCACTGGGGGTTATGAGAATTAAATGAGGTATTGTTTACAAAGCTGACTGCTTAGCCCAGCTTAGCCCTTCACTGCATGGATGAGAGATCTGAGGCCCAGAAGCGGGCAAGGGCTCTCCCAAGCACAGAAGAGCGGAGAGTGGGCTGGGACTGGACTGAGGGCTACCACCAACCACCCAGTGCTTTGTCCCTCACCTCACAGAGCCCCTGCTGGGAAGAGCCTGGACTGGGGCTTGCCACTGTGCCTTGCCACTGTGCCTGGAGGGCCTCGATACAGGTGGCCTCCATACCTACATGGGGGGGGGTAGATGTCTCTACTGTCCCCAAGGCCCCAGCAGGCTGGGGTGCCCAGGAGTGGAAGGAAGGGGCAGCTCCTGGTGGTCATCAGTTGGCATGCAGTGCGGGTGGGGAGCAGGCCTGGCCTGTGCTCAGAGGCTTACTCCCAGGCCTCGCTGTCCTTGGGGTTCTCTGCTTCCCACCCAGAGAGCACAAGCCTGAAACCCCAGGCAGAGAACTCTCAAGTGAGAAGACATGATGCGCAAACCACAGACTGCCAGAGCACCTGGCCCAAGCCTGGTCCAGTGCTGGGTCCCTCCTCAGCACCTCACATACCCTTGTGCTGGGAAGCTCACCACCGTCTGCAGCCCCCTTTTCTTTCTGTTCTCACCAACTGTTTAAAACATTTCTCCTGAAGTCTGGTAAACATCTGTCCACCACCCAAGGTTCTGGCCCATCCTTGGGAGTTAGAAGCCTCTAAGAAATGGCATCCAGCTGGGCTCGGTGGCTCAGCCTGTAATCCCATGCCTTTGGGAGGCTGAGGTGAGTGGATTGCCTGAGCCCGCGGGTTCAGGACCCGCCAGCAGGTAACTTGGCGAGACCTCATCTCTACAATAAATCAAAAATTAGCCGGGCGTGGAAGTGCGTGCCTGTAATTCCAGCTACTTGGAAGGCTGAGGCGGAAGGATCGCTGGAGCCCAGCAGGTTGAGGCTGCGGTGACCAGGAGCGGCTACTGCACTCCAGTCTGGGTGACAGAGTGAGACTCCAATGCAAAAAAAAAAAGAAATGGCTTCCAAGGTGGCTAGCCTAAAGAAATAATCCAAATACAGAAACCTTTTCATGGATAAAGAGGTTTGCTGCAAGTTATTCAGAACAGTGTGAAAAAAATTGGATCCAACAAGTTTCCAACAAGATGAGACCAATTCAGTAGATTATGGCACATCCACTGGACTGCCGTGCAGTCATTTAAATCATGCTTAGAGTTTGAACAACATGAAAAATGTTTTTTAGGAAACTAAGTGGAAAAGCGCGATTCAAAAGTCTATATAAAACATCAAGAATTCTTTTAAAAAGCTTTGGCAAGATCAGAGGGCAGGACTTTGTGACGTTAACAGTGTGTCTCTGGTTAATTGGAACAAGGAGTAATTTTTTCCTCTCTTATTTTCCAGTTTACATAATGTGTGTGTTACATTTTTTTACTGGAAAATTTTGTTTTGGGATTTTGAGAATGTCTTTTCACAAGTCTCCTGCTTGGATCTTCTCTCTAGCAGCCTTGGTAGCATGGTGGATACTCAGGAGCCCTCCCCGCTTGATGAAGGAGCCGACGAGACCCAGGACAGTGATGAGTGGCCCACGTGGCGGAAGCGCCTTTGCAGAAGGTTAGGAGATGAAGGGGGAAGTGACTTGCCAAGGCCGCAGGGCAGGGCAGCGCAGCATTCTCACCCAGGCCAGTGGGGCCAACATGGCCACTGCAGAGACACCCTCACGCTGTGACCCTGGCCTCCTTAAAGTGTGAGGTCCAGCGTCCTCAGGCTTCCCCAAAGGACGCAAAGGCCCTACCTCAGGAGAGTGCCTCCCAGTTGCTCCAGCCCCAGGAATGAGCACAGGCCGGAACCCACAGGCCTTAAAATAGGCCCAGGAACCGAAAGAGGCCCTGCTGCCACTCCACACGGCCACACTTCCTCCCTACTGTGCTGGCCCACAGCCAGTTCTGACTGCCTTCGGGTTGGGGGGACACTAGGGGACCAGGGAATCCAGGGAGACTGTCCCCACCAGTGACTGTAAAGCAGTCAGGACTTTGAGGCACAGATACAACTCTAATTCTATGTGCAGCGCTGGGCCAGATGTTTGTATCCTGGACAGTGGCAGTGGCAGCAGCACAGAAAGTGATTCCAGGCTGTGGTTAAGCTGAGCCTGTACCTGCTGTGTCTCACTACTACCTGTCACTTCTCTCATACAATCCCCAAGCCTCTGGACAGTCTGTTGCCTCCACTTTACAGATGAGGATGCTGAGGCCTAGAGGCTGGAGTGCTTGGCCAGGGCCCCAGTCTTCCTTTCCAACCACATCTCCCACTAAAATCCCTGTGCCCTCACTTATACCCAGCTACTTCTGGCCTAGCAAGATGGTGGAGGGCTGTCCAAGGAAGCAGTGTTCTTCCCAGTTCAGAGGGCCTGGCACAGTGGGTGTTTAGCACAGAGGCAAGGTCCTCTGGAAGGCAGTCTCCCCTAATTCCTCTGGCCCATTCCATGAACACTCTCCAGGATGTCTCTTGGCATCTGACAAGCCTCAGCTGGAATCTCAGCTCAGCCACCTCCCAGCTGCATGACCTTGGGTGAGTCACCTTCCTTGCTAAGGCTCAGCTTCCTCACCAGCAAAATGGGGTAATGAAGGAACCTGCCTCTCTGGGAGCAGGCCTAAAGGAAATGCTGCAGGTGGAAGGCATGGCATGTGACAGACATGCAGTGCCCTGTGCACTAGCGGCCCCCTCCAGCGCAGGACATCTCACAAGTCACACCTGTAAGCCTCCCTGAGGCCAGGGTCGAGGAGTACCACATTCTTAGCTTTGGCACCACTCCAGCTTTGACTCTCACAGTTCCTCTCTTCAAGCCACATGGGCCTCTGCTTCTCCATCCATGCAGGTCCCTCCTAGCCTTGCTCAAAGGTTACACATTCCACAAACCCCTCCCCTGGGCAGGACTGGAGGCTCCTCCTCCATGGCGCTTCTGGCCCAGTGCTCACAGCTCCAGCTCTACTGGGACGCTTCCTCTATCCACCTGGGCCAGGAGCTGAGTGATCTGAGGCAGCCCTATCAGCACCCTGAGGGGAGGTCTGGGTGGGCCTTAACACTGGGCAGAGACAAGCAGTTGAGAGCTTGGGCTCAGACAGATTCTGTCACTCTCTGGCCTTGCAACTGAAGGCACATTTCTTCCCTTCTAACCTGTGTTCCCTCATCAGGACAAAGAGAATATAATTCCTGCTCCACAGGATAAAAGGAAAGAGTGAGCATAAAACACCTCCTTCGCTGTGCAGCACTCCAGACAGAGGGAGAATCCCCAGGTCACCCAAGAGGGGGTGAGACCCAGATGCTCAGGCAAGAATGGCTCCAAACCTGCTTAGCAGAGGCAGGGTCTGGACAAGCGGCATGACGCAGGCCACCCTATCTCATCACCTCTCAGGACTCACATGGGATCTTGGGCCAGGTTGCGTCCATGTGGCCTGACCGACTGTGAGAGGTGTGGGGCTGCTCGCTGTCTAGAGGGCCTGCCCAGGCTGCATGCTTGCGCTGACATCCAGGGCCCAGAAGAAGACCCAATCCCTGGGAGGAAGTGGCAGGCTTAATCCACCTTTGGCCCAGATATCCACATTGTGCACCTGGGCACTGAATCACCTGATTCTTCCCAGCTCAGAGACTCTGGAGCTGCAGAGAAGCTACCTCAGCCCACCAGTTTGGTTTCTCTGTTACCTAGAACCACAGCAGTTTCCTCTGGATGCGACATCAAAATCCTGCTTGGTGTGGCCACATCCCTGGCTGCTTCCAGCAGGTTTCTAATTCAGCTAACAGTCACCTGGGCTCCTAGCTTCTCTTCCCATCAACTGTGCCCTCCCACAAGGCAGGGATCAGGGCCAAATACACCCCCCACCCCATCTCTCGGTATAGAGTAAGTGCTCAAAAAATGCTTCTGCTGCAGAGGCCGCAGTAACATAAACCAGTCTTAAAAGTCGGGTATGGATCTACAAGGTGCCTTTCATCACAAGAGCCGAGTGACGATATCTGCAGGAGGAGGGCCAGCAGTTTTGTCCCATCGCATAGACAGACAATGACTCAGAGATGACAACATCATGTCCAAAGCCAAGAGTCTCCACCTGAGGTTCCCTTGACACCTTCACAACAACCTCAGAGGACGCAGCAAGGATCCAAGTTAATTAAGCAGCATCAACAAAAAAATTTGCGAAATCTGAATCCATTCACCAATCTAACAGGTTGTCACTGCTGTAAGTGGAGATAACACATAACCCTGAACCCATAGGTTGAGAGAGTTTATGATTCAGTAAACATAAACATGCTCTGGGGCTGGTATTCTGGGTTCCGATGTTCTGGGTGCCTGGGCCTAACTCTACTTTGGAGCATCATGTTCCTAATAAGCTCACCCCTCTGTGAATGTCAAATCTCTCAGCTGAAAAATGAAAGAGGGCTGGGGTGGTGGCTCATATCTGGAATCCCAGTACTTTGGGAGGCTGAGGCAGAAGGATTGCTTGAGCCCAGGAGTTTGAGATCAGCTGGGGCAACATAATAAGACCTCATCTCTACAAAAAATTAAAATTAAAAAATAGCCAGGTATGGTGACCCGCGTCTGTAGTCCCAACTACCTGGGAAGCTGAGGCGCCCAAGCCCAGGAGGTTGAGGCTGCAATGAGCCATGACTATGCCACTGCACTCCAGTCTGGGTCAAAAAGTGAGACTCCGACTCATTAAAAAAAAAAGAAAGAAAAATGAAAAAGATGGGTAACATGAGCCCTTCTAAGAAGTTAAGATTCCAATCTTCTTGGCCATCCACACCCTTTACTTGCCTGTCTGGAAGTCAATTCTTTCATTTGTTTGGTAAATGTTGGGCACTGAGAAGACTCAGACTGGGCAATGCCCTCAAAGGGCCTCACTGGCTAACTGGGGCAACAGCCACACAGACCATTACAATCCACAAATGTCCTGATTGTCCCAAGGGACATGCGTCCAGCACAGCAAAAAGGGAACACAGGCAGTGGCACAAGACTATGTGCCTGGGAGTCAGAAAGGGTTCCCAGGGAGGCAGCATTGGAGCTGAGACTTAAAGGAAGATTTGTAAGTGGGGGGGGGGGGGGAAATGAGCAGGGGTGGCTTTCCCAGCAGAGAAAACAGCATGCACAAAAGTGCAGAGCTTTAGAGCCCTACAGGGACTGAGTTCAGGAGTGGAGTAAGAGGTGGAGACCTTGCATGCCAGGGAGTACTGGAGGCCAGGACAGGAAACCAGGTAATAGCACGAGAGTTGTAGACACTTGAAGTTTACTGGGAATATTTAAGGGTGGAGGCAGGCTCTGGGCTCAGACTGACCAGGTGAATCCCAGCTGTGCCACATACTCACTAGCTGTCCCTGGACTGTCTCTTGCCTCTCTTGCGGAGATAATACTGCTACCTAGCAAAGTTGGTAGTGTCAGGATTAAACTGACAGAGCTTGAATGGAACACCTGGCACATAGTAAGTAAATGCTAGGAACTGTTGTCACTGTTCTTAGGGGATGGGCCTGCTGTCTCCTTCAGGGAGAGACTATATATCAGGGGAGAGAAGATAGAAGGTGCACACAGGTAGAGGCAGACAGAGGACTGTAGGAGTGTGTAGACAGGGGAGCGGGGAAGGACTGCCTGGAGCTGCTGAGCAAACAGGGCTGAGGGGCCTGCAGCAGATGGTCCCTCAGACCTGTTCCAGCTCAGACATTCACTGTCAGGTGGGCCTACCAAGCTGGCACACAGTAGGTGCTCAATGAATGTTTGCTGCATGAATAATGAGCATTCTCCAATTTCTGCTCAAAACTAGATACTGTCAGCTCTTCAGAAAGGAAACCATTGAAATGTATTTTCTTGCCCACCCCACTTCATAAGCACCACCCCCACAAGCCCTCTCCCCTCCCCCTAAGGAAAGCTTCATTCCTGAACAGGCTGGATTGGGACCTACTCACTGAGAAGTGTCTTGTGCTAAGCCCGCCTCCTTCAAAGAGGAGGGCACATTTATTTCTTCTCCCCATCCCAGCCTCCAGGGTGTGGCCTGCTGAATGCTTGGGGCTGCCATGTCCCCGCTGCTGTGTGACCTTAACAGGGGGCATGCATGTGTTCTTTGGGACTCAGTTTCCCCAATGGCGAAAGAAGAGAAGGGGACTAGTAGAATCTGGAAGGCTGACATTCCCTACTCAGCAATGTTGTTGCCCCCTCAGAAATCCCCAACCCAGAGTGGAGGTAGGGCTGGGGGTGGCTGACAATATGGTATGAAGTCATTCCCTGCATGGAGAAGGGAGGGGTCTTTTCATGGAGAAAATGACAAACTCGAAGCTACAAAAAAGGGGGCTCCTCCTGGGCTTGGATCTGGGTAGGATCCATCAGTAACGGATTAAACTGATTACCTCACACCCAGCGAGGTGGGGAGACCCCACCCACACCTGCAGTCCCAGACCCTTTCAAACAATAAGAGGCATCCCCACCCCCCACGGCAGACCTATGACTTAGGGTCTCTTTAGACCAGAATCACATCCAGAGAGGCCACAGACTCTGCACCTTCTGCCAGGCAGGTGGGCTCAGGGGGCCACTGCCCAACAGGTCCCTGGTTAGAGCGAATGAATGAGAGGGACCAGTGGGCGCGGAAAGACAAAGGCTTCAGAAAACCGGAGACACGGCCCTCCGCGTGAGCTGGGGACAGTGGCCAGGGCACGGGTGCAGGAAGGTCCACTCGGAGCCCACGGGGGACTGCCCTGTCGCGTTGGGCTAAGGGTCTCCCCAAACCCCACGCCCACATTTCCTGCCGCTGCACTGAGGCCCCGGGAAGCGCTTCCTGGAGAAGGAAGGGGACTTGCAGAGCCACCGCGAGGAAGGGGGAAGATGAGACAGACACCCGAACGGGCAGAAGGAAGGGAAACACGGAGTGACCAGGAAAACATAAAAACACAGGGACATCAGGTGCAGGGTGCTCGTGGGGCCAAAAGCAGAGTGGCGCCACAGGGACACACGCAAGACCCCGATGCGGCAACCTGGGGGGCATGGAGGAGGACAGGGCCCACAGAGGGACCGAGAGGCAGATAGCGACACACGCGGCGACGGACACACAGAGACACGCAGAAGCACAGACACGCACGGCGACGGACACGCAGGGACACAGACACGCCGAGCCGCG
>NW_007245857.1:577940-581563 GCF_000164805.1 Carlito syrichta | reverse complement strand
CCCGCCCCCGACGCAAAGTCCACGCCCACTTCCGAGCGGCCCGCTTCGGCCGGTCTTTGGTCCCCCCCCATTCCCCTCCAGCATCCACCCAGAGTCCTGAACGCCCCTCCCGCAAGATCACGCCTCTGAGCCCTGCCCATAGCCCTTTCAGGTCCCTTCCCCCTCCGCCACCACTGTTTACCTTGTCACCGCCCGGTTCGTCGCCACGCCCCGCTGTCCTCCAAGTCGCCTCTTCTGGGAACTTCCCACCTGGTTTCTGCTGGGAACCTCCTCCGCAGAACCCTAAAGTCGCCTCCCCTCAAAAGGAGGTCTCCTGGGGAGCACGGCGGCAAAGTCCTCCGGGTCTCCCAATGACTTCTCTGTACCCGGCACAGTAAGTAGAGTGCTGAGCCTCAGTTTTCTCAGCCGTACAATAAGGGACCTCATCTTGATGCCCAGAGTTTTGATTAGGTATGAGGGGATGCAGGGGTGGGAAATGTATGAAATCACCTGGGCATGCCGTCCTGAAGAAGGCCGGTGTCCCGCTCGGCATCCATCCTTGTGCTGGCCTCTGCTGATAGAGGAAGATCCCGGGATCAGCAGCTAGAGGCCGTCCCTAAACTTCACCCCCAGGGGCCCCTTCCCAAAGACAGGGTGAAATGGAGAGACCTGTGCTTCAGGGTCTACCTGAGCTAAATCTCCAACATCACCTCTTGCAGTCACACAGTATCTTTGCACCTTCTTAGCCTCAAAGCCCCCCCTTCCCTCTATCTGAAGTATTCTTCTCCCTCATCTACGTATAACTTGCTTCCTCATTTCCTTTGGGTCCTCCTCAAAGAACCTTCCCTGACTACCTTCCCTCCCTCTCTGTTCCCTTATTCTTCCGTTTCTCCACAGCACAACTCTTTTCCTGACATCACATTTGACAGCTACGTATTCTGCTAGTCTTGACTCTCCCTGCAGGAGGAGCCTGTCTTCTGCTAAGCAGTAGTTCCAGTGCCTAGGACATTGCCTGGCGCACTGTGGGCGCCCCATAAGTAAATGTGGGCTGAATGAGGAATGAAGGAGAGATCTGATTGGGAAACAGGAGTATCTTCTTGGGAGATGCAGCAGTAAGGGGCCACACGTGGGGTGTGGGTACAGTCCTGGAAAGGAAATGGGATCGGAATCCTGCGACAGGCCCTCCTCCTAGTTTGTGCTACTGGCTCTGGCACTCCTCAGGGCAGGGTCGCATCTGATCCCCCATCTGTGTCCCCCGTGCCAGTTCTAGGAGGGGCTCTGGAAATAGGTGAATAGTGAGGGAATGAATGAAGTGCACCATTGGCACTGGGTGTATTTCTCTTCTCCAATGTGCTTGCGTTGGAGGACACTGGCATATAAAATGAGGACACTGGCATGAGGGTTAAGGCCTCCAACTCTGAGTATGGAGTCCTGGGGTTTGGGCTGGTGGAAGTGAGAAACAGGAGTGGCAATCAGACAGCATGAGCAAGGCCTCCAAGGCTGGCAAGTTCAAAGGTCACACACCCCTTGCCTCCCTGAAACCCGCAGCATCCCCTGCCTGTTCCCAGTGCCATGCCTTTGCCCACGCTGCACCCTTGCCTGAAACCCCTTCTGCACCGATACTGTAATCATTTTTGAAGCCCCCTTCCCGGAGAAGCCTTCAGTGAGTCTTGGTCAATGCATTGTGCTCTTATTCGCTTCACAAACCCGGTTTTCTCAAGCTCCACCCCACATAGTTGCCTCCATAGATTCTGTGATGTAAGACCAGCATTGAACCAATTCAGCCCATTTTCCCTGGCATCTAGCCCAGCTGCCAGAAGATATTTGTTGAAGGAATAAATGAACATCGCCTGGACTCTTTCCTTTTTATTTCAATAATACTCCAGGTATTAACCATACACAGAATTTTCTAATGTCAACAAATGCTAAATGACCCTGTGGACTGAAAGAGGGCAGGAGAAGGACTTCTGGGGTGTCAGAGCACGTTCTGTTTCTTGATCTGGGGGCTGATTACACAGGTGTGGTCAGTGTATGAAAATTAATCAAACTGTAATTTTGTAATGTATGCACTTTTCTGTATACAATTATTCAGATTATAAAATAGAATTTTAAATTTTTGTAAAGATTTGAAATCGTTGAAAAAATTCTGACTTAGCCGTATTTTCTATGGCAACAAAAATATTCTTTTTTGCAAAAGACATGAAATGCACTTTTAGAGAGACCACTGAGGGAAAAAAAAAAGTATGTAGGCAGAATAATGGCCCCAAAGATACCCACCCCATAAGCTCTGGAACCTGTAAATATATTATCTCACCTGGCAAAATAGACTTTGCAGGTGTAATTAAGAGTACAGACTTAGCAGTGGAGATCTGGATTATCCAGGTCTGCCCAATCTAATCTCACAAATTGTTAAAATCAGGGAACATTTCCTGGCTGTGGCCAGAAAGCGACATGACAACACAAGAATTATCAGATAAATGCAATGTTGCTGGCAACAGAGGTGGAAGAACGAGCCATAAGTCAAGGAATGCAGGTAACTCTAGAAACTGGAAAAGACAGGGAAAAAAATCCTCCTATAGGCTTCCCCCCCAGAAAGAAACACAGTCGTGCACTTTGATTTTAGTCTAGTGAGACCCCAGTTGGACTTCAAATCTATAGACCCTATAGAAAGTATAAGATGATAAATGTGTGCTGTGTTGTTTTTTGTTTTTGTAAGTTAGAGTCTCAGTCGCCCAGGCTGGAGTGCAGTGGCACATGCCTGTGGTTCCAGCTACTTGGAAGGCTGAGGCAGAAAGATCACCTGAGCCCAGTAGGTTGAGGCTACCGTGGCCATGAGTGTGCCACTGCACTCCAGAATGGGCAACAGAGTGAGACTCCTACTTAAAAACAACACAAAACAAAAAATGCTTTCCTAGAACTCCTCTCAATTTTTAAGTGGTTGACAAGCCCAGAGACTGGTTAGAGAAGATGCCAGCTCAGCTGAGAGCCCCTGGCTACCAGCCTCTCTTCTTCAGGCCAGAGTTTACTGTCTGTGTAATGGGATATGGGACTGGATCCTCTCTGAGATGCTCCTGGCCTTAATGTTCTGCAATTCTATGATTGGATCCCAATTGTTTATCTTTTCTCCTTGGCTCCCAAGAAGAAAAGGCAATGAATTCCTGGAGCAGGTCAGGTATAAACAGCCCCAACTTGGGTCAATGAGCACATTTTCTAAGGGGCAGGCTCAAAGCTTCTTCCATCCACCCCTGAAAATCAGTTAAAATGCTTGCTGTGGTCATGTGAGTGTGTGGGTCAGCAGCTTCCTGGACAGACTTTACCATGATTCATGGTTCTCCTTTGCTCAGAGTTCCCTTTTCCTCAACCTCTTTCTCATCTGTAAAGCAAAATCGCACCATCCCCAGGACTAGATTGAAACAGCCCCTCCACCACTGGGCTTTTCTCACCTGCTACAGAGGTAGAGGCACTACCTGAAAAGGGTCAAAAACCTCCCATCTCCCTTCCTCTGGTCCCTTTCCACCAACCCCACCCCACCTCAGCCGTTGCCAGAAATCCTACCAATAAGCACTCCTTTTTTTTTTTTTTTTTTTTCAGGGTCTCACTCTGTTGCCCAGGCTGAAATGCAGTGGCACGATCACTGCTCACTG
>NW_007245857.1:575100-577833 GCF_000164805.1 Carlito syrichta | reverse complement strand
TTTTTTTTTTTTTAAGAGATGAGGTCAGCCGGGCTCAGTGGCTCAGCCTGTAATCCCATGCTTTGGGAGGCTGAGGTGAGTGGATTGCCTGAGCCCCCAGGTTTGAGACCCACCTGGGCAACCTGGCAAGACCTCATCTCTACAATAATCAAAAATTAGCCGGGCGTGGTAGCGTGCGCCTGTAGTTCCAGCTACTTGGAAGGCTGAGGCAGAAGGATCACCAAAGTCCAGCAGGTCGAAGCTGCAGTGACCGAGAGCGGCCACTGCACTCCAGTTTGGGTGACAGAGTGAGACTCCAAATCAAAAAAAAAAGAGAGATGAGGTCTTAAAAATTTACACACTGCTCTTCTAGTTGACATTTTGTTCATTTCCAATGTTTCACTATCTCAATATCCCATTAATCATAAAACCACTAATTGTACTACAAAGAGGTTATAATAAATAAGAGAAAAACAAATAAAACAAACTATTGGAATAAAATGATTGATATACTAGGCAACTGTGAACCAAAAAAAAAAGTAAAATATGTTGAAATAAATTATGAAGGAAAAGAACACTCACAAGATAAAGAATAGTAATATAAAATGTTAAGAGAAATAATAGCACAAGAGGTCATATTCATCATAAAGAGATTTACAATTAATTACAACTCTTTACAATATGTCCCACAGAAAGGGATATACGGGTTATCAGATATAGTTGGTAAATCAAGCAGAGAAATATAAACTGAAATACTGAAGATCTGAAAAATAACATTGATAAACTCAGATGATCACATTCATCATATACAGAGTGTATCTTCAAGTACACTTGAGCTACTGAAACTAGAGTATGTTTGAGGTGACAAAGACAGCCTCAACAGAAACTAAAAAATTAGCTTTATGAAAATTACAAGCAAGGCTCGGTGACTCAGCCTGTAATCCTGCGCCTTTGGGAGGCTGAGGTGAGTGGATTGTCTGAGCCCGAGGATTCGAGACCCGCCTGGGCAACTTGGCGAGACCTCATCTCTACAATAAACCAAAAAATTAGCTGAGTGTGGTAGCGTGCGCCTGTAGTTCCAGCTACTTGGAAGGCTGAGGTGGAGGGATCGCCAGAGCCCAGCAGGTTGAGGCTGCAGTGGCCACGAGCGGACACTGCACTCCAGTCTGGGTGACAGAGTGAGACTCCAACTCAAAAAAAAAAAAAAAAAATTACATAGATTAAGCACATTGCAATAAAATTTGGAATAAGAAATTAAAAAAAAAAAAGAGAGATGAGGTCTTGTTATGTTACCCAGGTCTTGAACTCCTGGGCTCAAGCAAACCTCCTGGGCTCAAGCAAACCTCCTGCCTTGGCCTCCCAGAGTACAGAGATTACAGGTGGGAGCCACTGCACACTCAGCCCACTTTTTTTTTCAATAGATCCCTGCTAAAATTCCTCTGGAGGGGATAACCCTAAAATCATGATTAGGCATGACACCTTGGTGAGAATAAAGGATTCAGAGGAGATTTTGAAACAGAAAGTGCCTGATGGTATTGAGGGTAAGGGAGATACATACTGATATCTCTTGATGACCTGCTGTGTATCCGGAGCTTCATAGAGGTGGGCAAATAAGATCCATGAGCCCTGGAAGGCAACCAGTGTTGTCTTTATATCTTAGGTAAGGCAAACAAAACCCAGAGAGGTTGAGTCATGCTCAAAATCACACAGTACATCAGACCCGGAGCCAAGATTCTAACCCTCCTTTAGCCAGGAAGGAAGAGACATCAATGTACACACAATTTGCTTTTGTTTGTTGTTTTTTGAGTCAGGATCTCTGTCACCCAGGCTGAAGTGCCGTGGCATAATTACAGCTCAGGTGATCTGCTAGGTCAAAATCCAGCGAGGCCACCAAAATGTTAAGCCAGACCAGACAGGGGTGTCTGTGATCTGGTACCATGCAAAATGTCATGAGGGGCTGATTAGGTTAACTTGTTTGCAAAACAAGCTGGGGAAGGGGTTGTAAAGCAATTATCAATAACCGCCTCTGGGAAATTGGTTTTGTCCTTGGCTCCTGATTAGAAAGCAAGTTCAAGTGAACTGCTAGAAAAACATGCCAAAGCTAAGCAATGTTAAAACGGCTGGTCTTTGGCTATAATGACTCCATCTTCTGTCCTTTCACGATCCTTCTGCCTCAGCCTCCTGAGTTGCGGGGACTACAGGTGTGTGTCCCCATACCTTGCTAATTTTTAAATTTATTTTGTTCTCATTAGAGAACAGTGTGGAATGCTAACTTTTGAAGGGAGAAGGCGCACATCATGCAACTTCAGAACAGGCTTCCTTGTTGGGAAGTGGGGTTACAGGTTGCTCCCAGGCAGGGAGTGACACTCAAGATAGGCAGGGATGTCACAGGAAAGCAGCTGGGGGGGGGGGGGGGTCAGGAAACCTGGTACTAGCACAATTTGAACCTAGGCAGACCCCTTCTGCTCTAGAGCCCCAGTCTCCCACCTGGCAATGGGAAGGAGGCTGAACCAGACATCCCTTTGAGCTTTTCCAGCCCTGACACTATGGGAGGAGGACAGATAGTATTAACCAGGGCAGAGAGAACTAGGGAGCCTGCCTTCTTTTCCCCTGCCTCTCCAGGCTCCTGCTCTCAGAGTTCTTGCCCGAAAGCTGTTTCCTTTATCCATGAACATATAGCCTTTGCACATGTGGCCTCCTATGGGTCATAGTCCAGGTAAACCTTCCAGAACCCTCTGACTTCTGCTAATACAG
>NW_007245857.1:552718-575080 GCF_000164805.1 Carlito syrichta | reverse complement strand
ACCCCCACCCCCGCCTGCTCTGGGTGGCAGAGTCAGTCAGGACTGGCCAATAGGTCTAGTCACTGCCCCCATTTGCACAGCTCAGAATCAGCTCCCTGGAGTCATCTGTGTGCCCTCTGCTCCTGCTGAAATGGCTTCACTGGTTAGGCTCATGGTGCTGGAATTTTCAGAGGCAATGAAGATTGTGTTAATAATTAACAATGTGTACTAAAAAAAAAAACAGCATTGTGTACTATTAAAAATGCACAAATAAAATGGCCAAATTAAAATTAATAGATGTTTCACTAAATACCTACAAGATGTACCATTGTGTCATTTTTTTTTTTTTTTTGAGTTGGAGTCTCACTCTGTCACCCAGACTGGAGTGCAGTGGCCGCTCCCGGTCACTGCAGCCTCGACCTGCTGGGCTCCGGCAATCCTTCTGCCTCAGCTTTCCAAGTAGCTGGAACTACAGGCGCACGCTACCACACCCAGCTCATTTTTTTAATTTATTGTAGTGATGAGGTCTCGCCAAGTTACCCAGGCAGGTCTCGAATCCGCGGGCTCAGGCAATCCACTCGCCTCAGCCTCCCAAAGGCGTGGGATTACAGGCTGAGCCACTGAGCCCGGCTGCATTGTGCCATCTTTATGTGTGATTTGATATTTACAAAAAGTTTCACTCCATTTGAGAACCCTGTGGAATAGATTTCCTCACATAGCAAGGATCCTGAGAATGCCAGATGGTTCACGAGAAATGAGAAATTAAAGGTTACTGGCATTTTAGTTTATTTAGCAAACATCTATGCAGGACTTAACTCTGTGTTGGGCATGGTATTATTTTACACATGTTAACACGTTGACTTCTATGACTTAGAAACCATCACTATCCCTGTTTTATAGATGAGGAAACTGAGGCATAGAAAGAGAGGTTATAGATCTTTCCCAAGGTTATCAAAATGTCAGGTAGCCAATGTAATTCAAAAGTAAAGTTATAGAAGTTTTTTCAGAATTTTTGCGGGGAGTAAATACTTTTTTTTTTTTTTTTTAGTCAGAATCTCTCATAGTTCTCTCATAGACTGATTATGACGTACCACAGTCTTAAACTCCTGGGCTCAAGCAATCCTTCTGCTTCAGCCTCTTGAGAAACTAGGACTACAGGCACACACCACCATACCCCAGTTAATTTTTCTGTAGAAACAAGGTATTGCTGTGTTGTCCGGGCTGTCTGGAACTTCTGGGCCCAAGTCATCCTCCTGCCCCGGTCTCACAAAATGCTGGGATTACAGACATGAGTGACCGCGCCTAACCCAACACATACATTTGATAAGGGTGCATTCATGTTTGAGATGATGTGGGCTGGGCCTCCAAAAGCATGAGTGATGAAGGCCATTAAGTGCCTGGAAGTGACCCTGTCCTCCAGCCTCCAGACTGCATTTACATGACATGGAAGATAAATGTTGACAGAAGAAAGAAAATTAACAGCTTGTTCACTTGGAGGGAGAGTGTGGAGAAGGGAGATGGCGCTTATTAAAAATACCCAAGACCAGGTACGGTGGCTCATGCCTGTAATCCCAGCACTTTGGGAGGCCAAGGTGAAAGATTGAGCCCAGGGTTTCAAGACCAGCCTGGGCAACTTGGTGAGACCTCATCTCTACAATAAATCAAAAAATTAGCTGGGCGTGGTAGCATGCACCTAAGTTTCAGCTACTTGGAAGGCTGAGGAGGGAGGATGGCCTGAGCCCAGCAGGTTGAGGCTGTAGTGGCCATGAGTGTGTCACTTCACCCCAACCTAGGTGACAGAGTGAGACCCCAACTCAAAAAAAAATCCAAAACACCCAGTACTATTCTGAGTCTTTTATATCCTGTTCATATAACTCCAATATTAGCTGCAGAATTGTATTATTTTCATCCCCATTTAATAGGGGAGAAAACTGAGACTCAGAGATGTCGAGTGACTTACTCAAGATGTGTACCCATAATGAGTCTTGAGGAGAGAGTGTATTCGTATAGTCTGGTCTCCTGTCAGTTATACTAATGCATTTATCTAGAACCTACTTTGTGAAGGCTTATTTCAGAACAAACCCAACAGCTGTTCACATCCAGTGCTGCCCTTTTCTGACAGGGGTGATGGGAACAGAGGTGCATTATGGGAGCGGTAGATAAGGGATGGATCAGAAGGAAGGTTTTGGCATATTTCAAAGTCTAGCCCTTGTGCCCAACCCCGAGAGTCACGGCCAAGGATTGTTTATGGTGCTTCATACATGTGACCTGGATGGGTGGGCGAGTTTCCTGTGGCTGCCATAACAAATTACCACAAACTGGTGGTTTAAAACAACACATTTATTCTCTCTGGAAGTCAGAAGTCAGAAACCTGCATCAGCAGGTTGCCCTCCATCCAGAGGCTCTAGGAGAGGGAACTTCTTTGCCTCTTTCAGCTTCAGGTGGCCCTAGGCATTCCTTGACTTGGGGCCGTGTCATGCTCATCTCTGCCTCTATCTCTTCACGTGGCCTTCTTCTCTGTATCACTATGACTCAGCCTCTCCCTGCGTCTCTCATAAGTACACTTGACATTGGATTTAGGGCCCACCCTAGATCCAGAAAGCTCTCATATCAACAGCCTCAACTTAATTACATCTACAAAGACTTTCCCCCGAAGTCAGGTCATTCACTTTCACGGGTAGACCTATCTTTGGGGGGTAGGGGGGACACAAGTCAATCTGCCACAGCAGGCTTCCACTACTTCTGCTGATTCAGCATCCATTCTACCCTCTTCTTATGATAGGCCTGAATTTGTCCTCTGGGCCCAGCCTGTCCCCATTTCAGTCCATGAGAGAATAAGCAGGCCTGGCCCATCAAAGCAAATCATCTCCCTGGCTTTAGTGGTGGTCCAGTTAGAGCCAATCCCCAGTCTCTGGTTGTCCTTGTAGCAGGGCTACTAAGAGGACAGCTGCCGGCCGCCATCTTGCCACAGCCATATTGGTAGCAGGGGCACTGCTGAGAACGATGCCTACACAGAGAAGAACAGGGTAGAAAGATGGAAAGTGAAGCCCAGTCTTTTGGTTACTGGAGCCAATACACTACCCCTTCCTGCTGAAGCTACTGGGAGGAGTTTCTGTTCCTTGCTCATCAGTGATCCAAACAGAGGCACACTGTGAACCCTCATTTCACCAAGGGGTGAATCTCCATGGTACGTTGGCAGTCAAGGCCCTCCTTACCAGAGATGAAAATGAGACATGGGCAGTAGAGGGTAAGCGCTGGATGGGGCCCTAAGAGGTCTTTGGCCAGCATGATCATTTTGCATTCAGAGGACAAGGCCCAGAGACAGGGACCTGCTTGAGGTCACCCAAGGGTCTACCCTCAGCCTAGAATGCCCACAGACTCAGCTCAGTTTTCTCACATGGTCTTCCCATAGGCAGGCTGGCTGTCAGTCAACACTATCTTCCTGCTGAAACCTAGTGTGTCCTGTCTGTACCCCCGTAATGGCCCTATAGATTCTGCCACTGCTATTTACTGATATGTTCTCCCTTTTTGGCAATGCTGTTCTGCTCACAAAGTGCACCGATCCACACCCCATCATGCATATAGCTTGGGCCTTTCACCTTGAGTAGAGGTCTGTGGGTAGAATTCAGGAAGTCTGTGAACTCTAGTGGGAACAAAACCACATCTTTTTCTTTTTCTTTCTCTTTTTCTTTTTAGGGGCAGGGTCTCGCTAGGTTGCCCAGGCTGGTCTTGAACTCCTTGGCTCAAGCAATATTCCCGCCCTGGCCTCCCAAACTGCTGGGACTACAGCCATGAGCCACTGCATCCAGCCTTACATCTTTATTTTTAACAACTTTTAGCTGAAATGTAGCATGCCTTTCATTATGGCTGTAGGCTACAGACCACAGGAGTATCAGTACTATCTGTACATTTGTTACCAGTGTCCACATGGGCCCGGTGGGAAGGTGAGGCAGATATGGTTCCTGCCTCCCTAGAGGTTCCCCAAGAGCTCAGGGAGCCCCAAGGGACACAATGGCAGATATGAGTGCATAAAGATGACCTTGGAAAATTGTCAGGGACTGTATCCCATGAGGAGGATGTGCCGGTTACAGGGGTTCACAGGAGGGGCCAGGAAACCTGAGCTAGCGTTGTTGCAGTGGGACTGAAGAAGGGGAAGAGACAAACTCCAGAGATAATGAAGAAGTCACGGTGCCAGGCCTTGGTGACTAATGTGACGTGCGCCCACACTGCACTGCCACTTGCCCTTGGTCCTCTCCTTTCCCCAGCATCTTAGTCAGTTTTGTGTTGCTGTAAGACAATGCCACAGACTGGGTAATTTGTAAAGAACAGAAATTTACTTCACAAGGTTCTGGGGGCTGGGAAATCTAAGACCAAGGTGCTGGCATCTGGTAAGGGCCTTCTTTCTGTGTCATCCCAGGGTGCAAGGCGAGCACTTGAGTGCATAAAAGAAAGGAGGTCAAAAATCTTTTTTTATTTTGAGGCAGGATCTCAAAATAAAATCATGGCTCACCCCAGCCTCGATCTCCTGGGATTAGATGATCTTCCCCAACTCAGCCTCCTGGGTAGCTGGGACTACAGTCATGCACCTCCACACCCAGTTTTATTTTTTTATTTTTTGTAGAGATAAGATTTCACTCTATTGCCCAGGCTGGTCTTGAACTCCTGGACTCAAGTGATCCTCCCACCTAGGCCTCCCAAAGTGCTGGGATTACAGGCCTAAGCTACCATGCCCAGTTCAAAAATCTTTTATAAGGATGCCACCCCAGTGGTGATCCAGTCACCTCTTGAAGGTCTCACCTCTCAACTCTGTTGCATGGGGGATTCAGTTGTTAACGCGTGAACCTTGCGGGGCATGTTCAAACCACAACACCCAGCTTTCAGGACAAGACACCACACTTTGTCCCTCCAAATCAGCCCCTACAGGGACCTTCAGAGTCAAGTTCTTGGGGTTTCACCCTAGGCCCACTCCTCCCTTCCATGGCACCAGTTTCCATCACATGTCAACAACTCCACATGTCCTCTTGGCCTCCGGTCCTCACCTTTCCCGGTGCCCAGTTGACCACATGACAAATTCACACAGATGTCTGAAAGGACACCTCAACCTGTCCCCCACATCTCATCCTCCTGCAGGCTCTCCCTCCATTTCTTTCCAGACAGACACCCCCTCCCTCCTCTCACATCTCAACCATCTGGGCATGTTATCATCTACATTTTCTCAAGTCCATCTGCTTCACACCATCTCCTGTCATCCCCCTAATCTGAGCCACTGGTTTTTTTGCCGGAATTCTTTGAACAGTGTGCTTGTTTTCTATAGCTGCATAATGAATCATCACAAGCTTAATGATTTATTGGCTCATGATTTTATGGGTCAATAGTTCTGGCCCAGCAAAACTGGATTCTCTGCTCAGGGTCTCCCAAGGCTGAAATCCTGACATCAGCCAGGGCTGAGGTCTCATCAAGGTTTGGGACTGTTTTCCAAGTTCCTGTATTTGTGGGTAGAATTCATTTTCTTGCAGTTATAGAACTCAAAGAGGCTGTGTCTTCAGGCCAGCGGGAGCACATCTCTCGGACCTTCCCTTTCTTTTAAGATTTCTCTTTTTAAGACCTCACCTAATTAGGCTATGCCCACCCAAGACAATCTTTTTTTTTTAAATTAATTCACTTTCAGGGACCTTAATCACACCTGCAAGATTCTCCTTTTGCCATAAAACATAACAATTACAGGAGTGATTTCCTGGCTTATCTACAAGTCTCATTCACACTCAAGGGGAGAGGATGGTTTAAGGGCATGGGTCACTAGTGCTCATTTTAGAATTCACCTACCACAAACAGCCTCTTCGTGAAGCCTCCCAGAGGCCTGCCCCTCCAACCCAGTCTCTGCCTAACAACCAGGGTGATCTTTTCTATTTTTTTTTTTTTTTTGAGTTGGAGTCTCACTCTGTCACCCAGACTGGAGTGCAGTGGCCGCTCCTGGCCACCGCAGCCTCGACCTGCTGGGCTCCGGCAATCCTTCCACCTCAGTCTTCCCAGTAGCTGGAATTACAGGCATGCGCTACCATGCCCGGCTGATTTTTTGATTTATTGTAGAGATGAGGTCTCGCCAACTTGCCCAAGCAGGTCACGAATTGTCTATTATTGATTTATCTTTCCTTCCTTCCTTTCTTTTTTATTCTTTTTTCTTTTTTGTATAAAATACTTCAAGTAAACCCCAAAGTAGAGTAATAGTATAATGATACTCCCTGTACCCTTTAAAAAATATTTTAAGTTAATTTCAGAAATGGTGATTGTTCACTCCTAAATACTTCAGTAAATACACTGATTTCTTAATAATTTTTTTTTTTTTTTAGAGACAAGGTCTCACTCTGTTGCCCAGGTTGGAGTGCAGTAGCATGAGCATAGCTCACTGCAGTCTTGAACTCCCAGGCTCAAATGAGCCCTCTGTCTCAACCTCCCAAGTAATTGGGACTACAGATGTGTACTACCACATCCAGCTAATTTTTAAAAATGTGCTTTATTGAAATGGGGGTCTTGCTGTTGTCCATGCTGGTCTCAAAGTTCTGGCCTCAAGTGATCCTCCTACCTTGGCCTCCCAAAAAGCTGAGATTATAGGAGTGAGCCGCTGTGCCCAGCTGTGTTGATTTTTTTCCTTAATGAACATTTTTCTGCATAACCACAATACCATCATCACACTCAGTGAGTCTAGCAATAATCTTCTAGTTCCTTCTAAACCCTAGTCACATTCAAATTTCTCTTATATTTCCTTAAACATTATATGTTTGTTTATTTATTTATAAAGACAGGGTCTGGCTCTGTCACTCAGGCTTCTGGAGTGCAGTGGCATCATCATAGCTCACCACAGCCTCCAACTCCTGGACTCAAGCGATCCTCCTGCCTCAGCCTTCCAACTAGCTGGAACTACAGGGATGTGCCACCATGTGTGGCTAATTTTGTGATTCTTTTTTTGTAGTGATGAGGTCAGAGAGGTCAGGTGTTGGGACAGATGTGTATACAGAGGTCAGAGGGGCCAGGTGCTGGGCCAGGTGTATGTACAGAGGTTGGAGGGGCCAGGTGCTAACACAGCTGTGTACACAGTGGTCAGAGGGGCCAGGTGCTGGGACAGGTATATGTACAGAGGTCCATTTTACCTGGGAGCAGGAAGAAAGGCTTCCCGGTGGAGGTAGCTCTTGGGCTTCCTCAGCTGTTCTGGAATCCTTGGTGTCCAACTCTGGAAAGCCATCCTCTGGAAAGCAAAGGTCTTTCTGTAGCCAGCAACAAAACATTTCCCAGGAACTCACCAGAACTGATCAATTTGCACAGCTTCCCTAGGTCCTGGGCTGGGGGGTGGGGGACAGTCACTTGTCCCTATTTCACAAGTGAGATTCTGCAAGTGTCAGTGATATGCTAGAGGCCACCCAGCTGGTAGAAGAGGAACTGAAATTTAAACTCAGGGCTTCTACCCAGCACCCTTCCTTCCACATCACACACTTGGCCCAACTCTTGAAGGCAGCAAGTGGGTGAAGAGCCAGGATGGCAGCCTAGAGCTGCCCCATGAGGGTGCAGGGGCAGAGGAGGGGTGGCTCATGGAGGCGGGAGACCCCTACCTGTCCCAGATCCCACCACCTGGGAGCCCCCGAGGGAGGCTGACCAAGGTTTCTTCTCACCGGTGCATCTGTTCTCAATGCCAAGGACTGCTTCGATGACTGAAATCAGGCAGAGTGAGTGGTTGGCAGGAGCCACGTGCCGGCTGGGCCACATGCCGCCCTGTCTCCACATTGCCCCCACAGTCTGCACAGCAGCTCTAGCAACGTTTCTGAAACCCAGGTCAGATCCCTCCTTTGCTGTTCCAGTTCAGCTAGAATAAAAAACCCTTGTCTCTGCCTGCAAGTCCCAGTGTGATCTGGCACCTGCCAACCTCACGGAGCTCTCCAGGAGCCAAATCAACAGATCAATGCCATGGCAGGGGCCTTCCTCTGGGAGGAGGAGGCACTGATGGGAGATCATCTCAGGGCAGAGGGCTTTGGGCCAGGACAGAGATAGAGGTCTTCCTAGGAGAATGCCTGGGAGAAAAGGTGAGAGGACAGGCAGGGCCCAGCTCAGGCAGCCCATGAATGGGCTTTTCTTTGGTCCACCCAATGTAATAAAAACAAACCCACACATATATGGTTAATTGATTTTTGACAAAGGGGACAGAGCAACTCAGTGGGGAAAGAAGTGTCTCCATAGATAGTGTTGGATCAACTAGACATTCATATGAAAAGTGAGCTTGACCTTTTCCTCACACTGCATATAAAATTAATTTTGTGGAGTCTGCAAAATAAATTATAGACCCAAATGGAAGAGTTAAAACGGTGAAACTTCTCAGAAAATATGAGGTCAGGTGTGGTGGCTCATGCCTGTAATCCTAGCACTTTGGGAGGCCAAAACAGAAGGATCGCTTGAGACCAGGAGTTTGAGACCAGCCGGGCAACACAGCAAGACCTCATCTCTACAAAAAATTAGTCAGCTGTGGTGGTGCATGCCTGTAGTCCCAGCTGCTCAGGAAGCTGAACAGGAGGATCGCCTGAGCCCAGGAATTTGAGGTTGCAGTGAGCCGTGATTGGGCCACTGACCTCCAATCTGGGAAACAAAGTGAGATCCCCAACTCCAAAAAAATAAGTAAATTGAGGAATGAACTATGGATATCACAAAACAAAATGGATGAATCACAAAATAACTATGCTGAGGGAAATATGCCAGATTTTTTAAAAAGGGAACCTATTGTATAACCATTTATATGAAATGCTAAAAAATGCAATCTAACCTATAGTGACAGAAGTAACCTAATAGGTTAGCTGGTGGGGAGTGGAGGCTGAGTGGAAGGAAGGGGGATGAAGAGGGATAGAGATGGTCACTATTTTACTGTGGTGGAGTAGCATAGGTTTTATAAATGTGTGTGTCAAAATTCAACAGTGCGTACACTTCAAGTATGCGTGGTCTATTATATGCCAATTATTACACTTCAAAAATCTGTGTGAACAATGTTCAACACATAAATTAGACTTAAACATGGGCTGTCTTAGTCTGTTCGGGCAGCTATAACAAAATGCCACAGACAGGGTGGCTTATCGATAACAGAAATTTCGCACAGTTCCAGAGGCTAGGAAGTCCAAGACTTCCTAGTCTGGTGAGGGCCTGCTTCTTGGTTCGTAGATGGTGCCTTTTTGCTGTGTCTGCTCATGGCAGAAGGAATGAGGGTCTCTCTGGGCCTTTTTTTTTTTTTTAGTTGGGGTTTTGAATGGTTGCACAAGGTGGAGTGCAGTGGCACCATCATGGTTCACTTCAGCCTTGACCTTCTGGGCTCAGGTGATTCTCCTGGCTTAGCCTTCTAAGTAACTGGGATTACAGGCATGTGCCATCATATCCAGTTAATTTTGTGATTTATTTTTGTAGAGATATGGTCTCACTATGTTGTCCAGGCTGATCTTGAACTCTTGGGCTCAAGCCATCCTCCCACCTCAGCCTCTCAAAGTGCTGGCTTTACAGGTGAGAACTTGTAAGGGCACTAATTCCATTCATAAGGACCCTGTCTTCATGACCTAATCACTCCTTGAAGGACCCACCTCCTAACATCATCACCTTGGAGGCTAGGATTTCAACCTTGGAGGTTAGGATGTCAAGATACGAATTTGAGGGAGTCGCAAACATTCAGGCCACAGCAGGAGTGATTTCACTTATTTTATTTATCTTAAATTTAAGATAGAGTCTCACCATGTTTCCCAGGTTGGTCTCAAACTCCTGACCTCAAGCAATCCTCCCACTTTGACCTCCCAAAATACTGGGAGATAACAGGCATGAGCCACTGCACCTGACCAATTTCACTTTTAAAAAAATCTGTAATTCTGACTTTGCTTGAAAAATGAGCACAGAGGAAGATGGCTGAAACTGAGGTCCCCTCTGGACAGGGTGGAGTCTCCCAGGTCCCCAGGACCACTTTATCCATAGCCTTGTCTTCTTGACTCCATGGGCAGCTGAGTTCGTGGCTTGGCTTGTAGTCCAGTCGAAGCAGTGGGAGCTGGGGGTGGGTTTTGAGCAGAGGTGACACCAATGCGTCCCTCCAGGCCCTTGTGAGGTGGCCCAGCCTCCCTGGTGATGACCGGCAAAGCCTTTCTCGGTCTGGCTGCATCTGAGGGTCGCCGGGGTGGCTAGGAAGAGCAGCAAACACCAGGCTTTCAACTTTGTCCTTGAACAGCAACAGAGATATTGACTCATGCCAGACATCTCGCCATAGTATGTTGTATAATTATCCCCATTTTACAGAAGGTCACAGGGGGTAGTCCCACGAGGTGACGGGATGTGGGCGTGAGGAGGGCAGCAGGAATTGTGCAAGGGTCCCTTTATACATTATTTATGCGCTGGGTTGCTGAGTCTGTGTCAAAGCCCAGAGTCAGGCAGGCCTGGAGTCGAGTGTGAGCTGGGCTTCTTACCCAGACCCTCATCTCCTTCGCCTTCCAGGAGGGACTCGCACAGGTGGCCTGGTCTTTCTCGTGTTCACAGCTCGGTGCTTCAGTCCGTCTGGCTGAATATTTGCGAAACTGACCCATGTGGCTTCAGCCCCATCCCTTTCTTCCTCCTCTCTGCTTCAGTTTCCTCATCTCTAAGCAGGAGATGGACTTGATGCTTTCTGGGGACATAATGTTTCTTGATGACACACTTTCCCCTTTTTGCCTTTTTTTTCCTCAAGCTGCTAATGACCCAGATCAGTTGGGAAGCCTGAGCCCTTGAAGGCTCTGTGAACTGGTTCCATCCTGTGACCCAGATTTGCCTAAAGCATTGTACTCTTGTTCAATCCAATCCTTTTTCAGGGGACCTTCGAGTTCCCAGAAATAATCTGGGAGAGTTGGAGGAATCCTTCACCCTTGACTCCTTTTTTTTTTTTTTTTAATCTGACTGTCACCCAGACTGAAGTGCTGTGGCATGATCATGCTCACCACTGGCTTGAACTCCTGGGTTCAAGCAATCCTCTTTCTTCAGCCTCCTGAGTAGATGGGACTACAGGTGCACACCACCACACTTGGCTATTTTTTTTTTTTCGTAGAAAAGCTATTGTGCTATGTTGCCTAGGCTGATACTGAACTCAAGCACTCTGCTTGCCTTGTCCTCCCAAAATGCTGGGATTACAGGTGTGAGCCACCACATTTAGCTGCCACCTATTCTTGTTCATTGAATGAATAAAACAAACGGACTCTATTTCCCTTTGTGCTTTGATCTCCAGGAAGCTCAAAGTCAACTTCTCCTTGACTTTAGATACAGTGGAGAATCTGTAGTGCCTCCTCCTGGGCTTGCTTCCTTCTGAGCCCTAAGGAACAAGTGGGTGTCCAGACACACATGTCCATACGTGGTCCTCTCCTCTCCCACGGAGGAAGGGCTGGAGCAGCAGGACTTGCAGGAGTTGAGTGGGGAAGCCTAGGAGAGAGGGGCCCAAGACAGGAGGATAGACAGGAGTGGCCACATGCCCCTGGCCACTGCTTGGCTTTCCAGGTGGGCACCCTTTTTCCACTCTTCCCCCTCACCCCCTCCCTGGCAGCCCTCAATCCACCCAGCAGCCAGCAAAGCCTTCCAACAGCCGGACTCACATAGAGGAGAAACCTGTTTGCCCTGGGCCTGCCGGGCTCCACACCCTTGCCCTGCTCTCCATCCCTGCCTTCTGCTGACCTAACCTCGCAGCACTCTCCCCTTCCTCCTCTGGACAGTCCCCCACCCCTGCCCACTGCTCCCTTTACCTGGAAGTTCTTCCCCATCCTTTCCGTGCTTCTCTCTGTCACCTCCAAGTCCCTGCACTTATAGTCCCTTCTGGAGAGGCCTCCCGGGACCACCTATGCAAGCGCCCCACCCCACCCCTCACCTTCTCCACCCGCCTGCCTGGCTCTTACCTCCTCCAACACAGAAGGCCTCCCTTAGTTTGATGACTGCCTCCCCACTGAAAGGCGACTTCCACAAGCACAAGGCTCCTGTCCTGTCCCCTGCCCTGTCCTGCTGTTCAGGGCAGTGCCTGGCACAGAGCAGGCACTCACTATTTTTCGTTGCATCATTTGAAAGATAAAGGAACTTGGTGTCTGCCTGGAGCCCTGGGAGTGAGGGGAAGAAGGAAGCCAGAATGGGTTGACAGGGCGGCCTCCACCCCGCCTCTCTCACCCCCAATCCCCCAAGCCTAGCACCTTGGAGGACCAGGCCAGAGAGTGATTGCATGAACACCGGCCTTGAGCACTTTACACCTTAATGGGAGCCTTCCTCCAAGGTCGTCATCATCATCAATGCTTTTGTTTGCTTGTTTGACTCGCGTCTCACTCTGCCGCCCAGGCTGGAGTGCAGGGGCGTGCTCACAGCTCACTGCAGCCTCCACCTTTTGGGCTTAGGTGATCCTTTTGCCTGAGTCTCCCAAGTAGCTGGGAGGCGTGAGTCACCGCGTCCAGCCCTAATAATAAATTAAATCAAAATATCCCACAGCTGCGTTGGTATAAAGACAAGTATATCAAAATTACACGCTAAAACAGTTTCTTCTACCTAAAGGCACATTCTTTTTCGGACTTTAGTAGAAATTAAGCCAGCCCTGGAGCGGAGGCGGCCGCATCCCCAGCATCACCCTTCCCTGTCCGAGCCTCCGCGGGACGCCGCCAGGGGGCGCCCGGCAGCAGCGCGCGGCCCCACCGGGCCGCGAGGCCAGGAAGCGAAGCCGCAGTCCGCTCCCCTGGGGCCCCGGACCACCCCTCGGGGTCCCGGCAGCACGAAAAACCAGCTCTTGGCCCTTACCTCCCGGCGTTTGCGCTTGCCGGCTCTTCGCAGCATTCCTTCCCTCTTGAAGACCCAGTTGAGGCACCACCGCCCCCAGGAAGCCTTCCGGGGCCTCCGGCTGAGCCAGACTCCGCCTGGGACCCTGGCCACGCTGTCAGTCACTTTCTTCTCCCTGGACGGTAGACAGCGAGTCCCCAGCCGGGATGGGGCTGGGTCACCCATGATCCCCGAACGGGCAAAGAATGGGTCTCAGGTGAAGAAATCTGGGAGCCCCACGCAGCCTTCTTAGTCATTGGCAGTGGAGTTCCAGTGGCCCCTCACCTACCCCTGCTTAGTAGGGCCTGTGATCACAGATGTGCAGTAACCGGGCTCCCTTGCTTCTGCCCCAGCCGCTGCCTGTAGCTTCCGAGGGCTGAATTTTCCTCCTGCAAAACCTCCGGAACATGCCTCTAAGCCTGCTCTGAAGAGGAGCCTGAGTTTGCCAACTTCCCCTTCTTTGGCCTTGGTACTGGCTGGTCCCCCTGCCAGGAACACCCTTCCCCTGCTCATATCTCTCTCTGCTGCACCTGCTTAAGGCTGGGGGAATCCCTTGTGAGCAATTCAATTTGTGAGCAATAATAAAGCCCTTCAAGAGGTTTGAAAATTATTTTCATACAATTAATATATTGCAGAGGATTCCAGTTATCCCACAGGGATCTGTTTCCTGCATTTGTTTTTTGTCCTTGCAGGAGTGGCTGGCCCTGCAGACTTCGTGGCAGGGGAAAGGCTCAATCTGAATGATCCAGAACACTCCGCCCCCTTCCCCCAGACCCCGCTGGCATCGGACTCACACCTGCACTGTGTGAACGTTTGTGGCACAGTCACAGTGAGACTGCCTGGTTCAAATCCCAGCTCCACTCAATAGCTAGAACCTTAGGTAAGCCACTGAACTTCATCTGTAAAGCCGGGTTGTGATGTCATAGCGCCCCCTGGGATTCTCCAGTAGAGCACTCGGGAGGGTTCGAGGCACAGAGGAAGTGCTCAGTGAGGATTAGTCATTACGAGGTCACCTCTGCTCCGGGAAGTGAGAGAGAAAGAAGTGAGGCTGGTCTGAGCCCCTGAGAATCCCTTTTCTCACGCTTGTAACCCTGGCCACCCGTGGGAATGCACCCCTGCATTTGTCCTCTCCCCTAGTCCCCCTGACCAAGAGCTCCTGGAGGGAGGGCAGGGTCTGAAGTGTTCCGGGCTGGCGGAGTCCGGGTACGGCGGGGAGGGGGAGAGAAGTAGCTACTCTCCTTTCCTTTACTCTGGGGACAGAGTCAAGGTCCTGATGTGAGGAAGCAGGAGCTTGGAGTGTTGGCTGAATGAACGAATGAATATGCCTGGGGCTGTGCCACACAGTGGCTTAGGGCAGGGACGTTGGCTTCCGACAGCCTTGGATCCAAGTCCTGGCCCGCCCGCCTACCAGCCGTGTAGCCCAGACCTAACCACTCTGAGCCTCAGTGTCCTCTTCTGCACCGCCCCACCCCACGTCCAGCCTCTGGATGTTTGTGTGTCCTCTAAATTCCTAAGTTGAAGCCCTAAGTCCCCGGGTGACTGTATTTGGAGATAGGGCCTGTTAGGAAGCAATTAAGGTTAAATGAGGTCAGGAGGGTGGGGCCTTCATGATGGGATCAGTGCCCTTCTAACAAAAAGCAGGCTCAGGCTCCAGGACTCCCCTTGTCTGCCCCCACTAAAGGGCACGGTGAAAAGACAGCCATCTGCCAGCCAGGAAGAGGGCCCTCACCAAGAAACAAATCAGCCAGAACCTTGGTCTTGGACTTCTGGCATTTAGAACTATGGGAAAATAGGTGTCTGCTGTGTAAGGTGCCCAGCTGTGGTGTTTTGTTATGGCAGGCTGAACTGAAACGCCCAGGATCACACAGCTGGGGCTGGACCACAGGCCCCCGAATTCTAGGCTAGAGAAAATTCCATTTTCTCTGCGATTGGGAATGACGGCTTTCCTCACCTCCTCTCTCTGCTTCTGGAAGGAGCCTGCTTCTCCCTGCCTGCTGGTCTGGGACTTAGTGAAGGAGCCCACTCTCCCTTCTCCACCCCTTCTGATTTGAAGCCCTGTTCTACTGTCTCGGCCCCTCAGCTTTCCTGATGGAGGGGTCCTCACCTATAAAAAACAAGATGGTGGACCCACTTCCCAGATGATCCAAGGATCAGCCGTTAACGCCATCGCTCTCCAAATACCGTTAGCTGGGCTCTGTTCCTGGGCTCCCAAGACCATCCTTAGGGAGGTGACACTTTAGACAGGCATACAGATAGCTAACAGGTATGTCCTGGAAGGTGCTAGCAGAACCTGGCACACAGGTGCGTGCGTGTCACACCTCTGGGATACCTATAATTCTGAGATTTGCTGTTTCTGGGGTTCTGTGACTTGAGTGCTCTGAGGTCAGCTGTCCTTGTCCCAGGCTGCTCCAGCATCAGCAGACCAGCCAAGGAGTGGCTGGCCCTTGTGCCTGGATGGTAAGCAGGCCCCAGAGCCTCATGCTGTCGAATTGAGAGACACTCTGCCTGAGCTTGTCATGGCCCTACTCTGTCACTCCTAGCACCATGGCCCATGGGGAACTGAATGGTGTCCCCCAATGATACGTCCAGGTCCCACTCCCCAGAACTAGTGAATATCACCGTATATGGCAAAAGAAAATAAGGTTACGGATCTCTCGAGAAGAAACTGATACTGGATTATCCGTGACTCTAAATGCAACCACATGTATCCTTACGAGGGAGAGTTAGGGGTTTAGAGGCAAGAGGAGGAAGCCATCTGGCCACAGAGGCCGAGACTGGAGTGATGTGACCACAAGCCAAGGAACACCTGCAGCCACCGGAAGCTGGAAGAGGCAGGAAGGGTCCTTCCCTAGGGCCTCCAGAGGGGGCCAAGCCTTGCCAACACCGTGATTTCTGACTTCTGGCTCCAGATCTGAGAAATAATGGATTCCTGTTGTTTTAAGCCACCAGTGTGGGGTCATGTGTTGCACAGTCACACTCACTTTTAAAATGGGCATAATAAGAGTTCCTACCACAAAACGATTGTGGTCGGGACTTGTTAGAACAACACTTGCCGGCACATGGTCCGTGCTGACTACATGAGACTGTTATGCTCTTCTGGCCACCTTCTCAGCCACTAGGACCAGAGGGTAAACTGAGACTTGGTCACAGAGACTGATCATGCCAGCTGGGACTGATTTTGCCCCTAGAAGCTTCTTCTGGCATAGGTCATAGCAATAGCAGCTCCCAGAGACTGCAGGCTGACTCGGCACTAGGCCTTGGGAGCTATGGGGGTCTCACTCTGTTTCCCAGGTTAGAGTGCAGTGGCACGATCAGCCTTGACCTCCTGGACTCATACGATCTTTCCTCCTTAACCTCCCAAGTAACTGAGACGACAGGTGTGTCCACCATGCCCAGCTAATTTTTGATTCGCTTTTTTTGTAGAATCAAGTTCTCACTATGTTGCCCAGGCTGGTCTCAAACTCTTGGGCTCAAGCGATCCTCCTGCTTCAGCCTTCCAAAGTACTGGGATTACAGGCATGAGCCACTGCACCTGGCTTAAATTGTATCTTTTATTTTATTTTTTATTTTTCTATTGTTTTGAGTCAGAGTTTCACTCTGTCACCCAGGCTGGAGTGTAGTGGCACTCTCATGGTTACTGCAGCCTCAACCTGTTGGCCTCAGGTGATCCTTCTGCCTCAGCCTTACAAGTAGCTGGAACTACAGATGCACGCCACCACACCCAGCTCATTATTTTGATTTATTGTAGAAAGGAGGTCTCACCAAGTTGCCCAGGCTGGTCTTGAACCCCTGGGCTCAGGTAATTCTCTCACTTCTGCCTCCCAAAGTGTTGGGATTACAGGCATGAGCCACCGCGCCTGGCTGGACTTATATATTTTAAATGGGATAATTGTATGGTATGTGAAGTATAACAAAATAAAACACCTCTGGCCATGTGTGGAGAATGGACTGAAGAAGGAATGGGTAGGGGGACACCAGAGAGGGTGCCCTGTGGCCTTGGCCAAATACAGTGGCAGCTTTGCCAGGAAGTTGGGGTGCAGTTGGAGAAGGTGGTGGGCTCAGTGTGGAAGCACAGCTCCTGGGCTTGCTCTGCAGCGGCCGTATCCCTACTACCCAGACTCACCCTTGGCAGTGGCCGGGGCTCCCCATACCCCACAACCACTATTCCCTTGGGGGATCTTCGAGAATCCCAGGCAGCTAGAGTGGGGGTGTCTCCTTTCTGGGAAGCCCCAAGCAAGGTCTTGGCCATCACAGGAGAGGCCAGGCCAATAGAGTCCCTCATCCCAGAGAGTGAAGGCACCTCTGTGGGGAGTGGATTGAGTCCTCCTGGGGCTCCAGGACACGTCAGCGATGCTTCTACTCACAGTTCTTCCTTTGGAAACTCGAGAACCCGATTTGGAAGGGTCAGGAGGCCCGTAGTTTCTTCCTCTTTGCATTCCAGCCCCAGCTCTCCTAATTCTTCCCGAGGTGATGATCACTCCTGCCTGGCCACAGGAGGGACAGTGGAGAGAAAGGCAGAGAAGAAACAAGCAAGAGCCACCATACTTCATCCTACAGAGGGGTGAGAAAAGTGGAGAATGAGTCCAAGTGGGGTGAGGTTGGGGCTGGAGTTGGGGGTGTCAGGATCCAGGCCTGGGCTTTAGATTTTGTCTGGGTCATGAGCTTTGGCCGTCGCTGCCTGGTCCCAAAAATTATGCTTCTAGTTGTGAAAATGCTGTTTCATTTGAACTTGAATCCACATAAAGATGTTTTTCATTGAAAAAATAATACATTTAGAAGTGAAAAAACAAGAGGTAAAAAAAAATACCCAAAGCCCCACCATTCAGAGCTAAGAACTTACACTGTTCGAATCTATTTTATTTCTGTCCATACGTATTAGTTTCCTGTGGCTGCTGTAACAATTGATCACACGTTAGGTGTCTTAAACAACACATATTTGTTCTCTTCCCGTTGTGGAGGTCAGAAGTCCAAAATCAGTCTCACTGAGGCCAGCATGATGGCTCATGCCTGTAATCCCAACACTTTGGGAGGCCAAGGTGAGAGGATTGCCTGCACCCAGGGGTTTAAGAGCAGCCTGGGCAATTTAGTGAGACCTCGTCTCTATGATAAATTTAAAAATCAGCTGGGTGTGGTGGTGCGTACCTATGGTTCCAGCTATTTGGAAGGCTGAGGAGGAAGGATCACCAGAGCCCAACAGGTCGAGGCTGCAGTGACTGTGATCGTACCACTGCACTCCAGCCTGTGCGACAGAGTGAGGCCCTGACTAAAAACAAAACAAAACAAAAATCAGTCTCACCAGATAAAATCAAGATGTTGGTGGGCAGATTCCTTCTGGAAGCCTTGGGAGGAGTCTGTTTCCTTGCCTTTTTCAGATCTCAGAGACCGCAGCATTCCTTGCTTGGCTCAGGGCTCCTCCTTCACCTCACTCCACCTCCTACTTCCATAGTCACATCTCTGACTCTGATCTCCTCCCTCCCTCTTACAAGGCCCCTTATGATTATGTCAGGCTCACCCAGATAATCCAGAAAATCTCCCCACCTCAAGACCCTTGACTTCATCACCTCTGCCAAGTCCCTTTTGCCATATGAGGTCTCATTTGTGGGTTCCAGGGATGTGGAACCCAATGGGGACCATTATTCAGCCTGGTCCGGTTGTTCTTTTCTCAGATGACATATTATTTTTCTTTAGTTGATGTTTGTTTTTGCCACAGCTATGATCACAATTCTACTTCATTTTTGACTTTTTTTTGGCCTGCTCTGTGCATTCAGCTGTTCCCAGCCCTTGAACCCACGCGCTTGAGAGCTCAGTTCCTGGAGAGATACAAGACATTGCTCTCCACAGGTACAGGCCTCCACCCCACCACCACCACCAATTCATTCCATCCCAAATAGCCCTCGAGTTCCATTGTTCGTCCCACCCTTCTGCCGTGCCTGCCATCCCAGGTCTCCCAGGGAAGCTCCTGATGACTCCTCAGCATCCCCCAGCTGCCACACTCCTCTTTCTCGGTCCTTCTATGGCCACACTTCTTGGAAGTTCTCTGTTTCTTCCTTTTTTTTTAAATCGGGGTCTCACTCTGTTGCCCAGGCTGGAGTGCAGTGGCATCACAATGGCTCATTGCAGTCTCCTAGGCTCAGGCAAACCTTCCTCCTCAACCTCCCAAGCAGCTGAGACTACAGGCACGCACCACCACATTCCACTATTTTTTTCTATTTCTTGTAGAAACAAGGTCTTGCTATGCTGCCCAGGATGGTCTCGACTCCTACTCAAGCAATCCTTCCACCTCAGCCTCCCAAAGTTCTAGGATTATAGGTGTGAACCACTGCACCTGCCTGAAGACACTTTCCAATTCTAGGGGTGGGATCTTAATAGCATAATCAAGTAAATTTTGTGTATGTTGGGATTTGCTTCATAGCAATCTCAGGGGAGTTGCAAAGGGGTGGGTGTGTGGGCAAAGCAAGATGGATAAAAGGGTTTATCATTGTTGAGGCTGGGGGCGGGTACCAGAGATTCGTTGTTCCATCATTCTACCTTTGCATATATATACAATTTTCTGGCATAAAAACATTTCTTAAGTCAGGAGGATGAATGAAACAAGATTGGTGAAATGCTGATCACCGGTGAAGCTGAAAACTGGGTACACTCCGCTATCTCTTCTGGGTGTGTTTTTATTTTCCATAATGAAAAGTGTTGTTTTTTTTTGAGTTGGAGTCTCACTCTGTCACCCAGACTGGAGTGCAGTGGCCGCTCCCGGCCACTGCAGCCTCGACCTGCTGGGCTCCGGTGATCCTTCCACCTCAGCCTTCCAAGTAGCTGGAATTACAGGCATGCGCTACCACGCCCGGCTGAATTTTTTATTTATTGTAGAGATGAGGTCTCGCTGCCCAGGCGGGTCTCGAACCCACGGGCTCAGGCAATCCACTCCCCTCAGCCTCCCAAAGGTGCAGGATTACAGGCTGAGCCACCGAGCCTGGCTGAAAAGTGTTCAAATTTGCTAGGCTCACACATCAGAACCTAAGATCTGCAAAGCTGAACTCAGAAGCTGGGGGGAGTCCCCCAGGTTGTCACTGCTCCCGCCACTCTAAGCCCAGTACTCTTCACTGTCCGGCATCAACTGACAAAGACTTCGATCAAAGTGACCCATGTACTTCAGATCCCCTCTCCCTCCTTCACACGCTCAGGACATGTCAACCTCTGTAGCAATACTAGTGGGCTCCCTTCCCCTGGGCTTCCACTCGGTTCAATGAATGGGGGGGTCTCTGGCTGGGATTTGGGGAGTGGGAGGAGGGTGAGTCAGATTTTTGCTTCCCCAATTTCTTGACCTGCAGATATGACTCTTCGGGAGCTCCGCCCCTGCAGGAGCTGGCTCTTCTGCCTTCTAGTAGACATGCCCTCTCTGTGCCGCTTGCATCCTAGGATGATGATTACTTGCAGCTAAGCCCACCAGCAGCCGCCACGCCCCTGAGCTCCTAACCCTGAGCATGCCTTTGCACGCGGTCCTCAGTTCTGATGTGCTTCTGTTCCTGCGTGCTTTGCATAGGAGCCTCTCCCTGGTCAAACCTCTTCACTCCCAGCACAGCTGAATCACCATGTCCTGGGCCCTTTCCTGCCAGGCCGGAAAGGGACCAAGCCCAGATTGTCCTGTCCATGCCCCTCTTCCTATCTTGTGGTTTTAAATGCATTTATGTAGTTGTTTGACAAATGACTCCTTTTCCTGATACAAGACATCCTGAAGGCAGGATCTGTCTTCTCCCATAATTGTTTGAATCCTTGTATTCCCAGCACACAACAGTAGGTACTTAACAAGTGTTTGTCAAATGAATATTTGTTTGAAATAAGGAATTAAAGAATTACCCCCTAGGCAGCCATTCTCAAAGTCCCTTCCCTTTTATCCTGCCTCTTATCCCAGCCTCAGTTCTTTTTTCTTTTTTTGAGTTGGAGTCTCACTCTGTTGCCCAGGCTGGAGTGCAGTGGCATGCTTCTGGCCACCGCAGCCTCCACCTGCTGGGCTCAGGTAATCCTTCCGCCTTAGTCTTCCAAGTAGCCAGAACTATAGGCGCACACTATCACTCCCAGATAATTTTTTGATTTATTGTAGAGACGAGGTCTTGCCATGTTGCCCAGACTGGTCTCAAGTCCGCAGACTCAGGCAATCCTCTCGCCTCGACCTCCCAAAGTGTTGGGATTATAGGCTTGAGCCACCACACCTGGCCCCAGCCTCAGTTCTAACCAATAGATGGAACCCTGGCATGATACCCACGGACAGCCAACCTGACCTCTGGAGCAGTGCTGTCAATAGAAACTGGTGGAACGTTCTAGATCTGAGCTGTCCAGTATGGCAGCCACCAGCCACATTTGGTTCCAAAATGCCTTATAGGTATGGTGTGTCCACTCGAGGGACTGAATTTTTTATTTTATTTTATTTGAATTAACTTTAAACAACCACATGTGTCTCGTGGCTATAGTAAGAGCAGGTCTAGAGAAAAGAGAGCCCCAACCTGTTCAGACTGATAGGAGGGACAGTGAAAGATCAGCTTCTCCCCAAAGATACTCTTACCCCACCACTTGGTATTTTAAATCTACTAGTGGAGTTTGTCTGAAGACGCCACCAAACAAGCAAACACCCAGGATTCATTCATCAAGTACTGATGTGATACACAGTCTCATTTAATCTTCACAATTGAGTACTTGTTGTATACATTATCAAATGTTCTAAGGATTAAATAAAATCCTTAAATCAGCTAGGCGTGGTAGCACATGCCTGTAATTCCGGCGACTTAGAAGGCTAAGGCGGAAGGATCGCCGGAGTCCAGCAGGTCGAGGCTGTGGTGGCCGGGAACGGCCACTGCTCTCCAGTCTGGGCGACAGAGTGAGACTCCGACTCAAAAAAATAAATAAATAAAATAAAATAAAATCCTTAGAACACAACCACGAGGGAATAGTTATTATCACTTTCAAATGAGGACATGGTGCAGAGCGGGGAAAGCGACTGCCCGTGCCCACATAGGCAAATCCCGTGGGCATAACCTTTATGCCTCCCAGGCTTCCCAAGAAACTGTCCAGGGAAAGTGGGAGGCATTCACAACCCTCTTGAGCTAGCTTATCAGGACTTAAAGGGCAGTGGCCGTTAGGGGTTGAATTAGGGCAGGGACATGGAAAAGAGAACTGATTCTAGAGCTGGGGTTCCTGGAAGGATATTTAAAAAGCAGGAACTAGCACTGGGAGGACAGTGTCAGAAAAGGTCAAGTCAGAATTGTTCTGTGTTGTGGCTTTACACACACTTGTGTAAACAGGCACCACCTGCTTGTGAATGGGGAAACTGTAAAAGAAATGGGACAAGAACGCCCAGTGCAGTGACTCATGTCCGCAATTCCAGCATGTTGGGAGGCAGAGGCGAGAGGATTGCCTGAGCTCAGGGGTTCGAAACCAGCCTGAGCAACATGGCGTGGCGCATGCCTGTGGTTCCAGCTACTTGGAAGGCTGAGGCAGAAGATCATCTGAGTCCAGCATGTCGAGGCTGCAGTGGCCATAAGTGTGCCACAGCACTCCAACCTAGGCGACAGAGTGAGACTCCCACTCAAA
>NW_007245857.1:542420-552136 GCF_000164805.1 Carlito syrichta | reverse complement strand
TTTTTTTTTTTTTTTTAGAGACAAGATCTCACCATGTTGCCTGGGCTGGTCTCAAACTCCTGAGCTCAAGCAATCCTCCCGCCTCGGCCTCCCAAAGCGCTGGGAAGGAACATGAGTGTTAAGTCAATTCTGCTGGGGCCATGCTGGTGGCTGGACCCTGCTCTTCCCTCTGAGCCTTGGTCTCTGCACCAAAGCCACAGTGGGGTGGGGTGTAGATCTGATGTACACAGAGTCCTCTCGTAGCCAGGCGGACAGTGCCTGGATGGATAGGGGTGGGGGGGACAGTCAAAACACACCAAGGCCTGGAGTCCAGGCTTCTAGGGCCCAGCCATCATTCCATCCCCTTCATCCCCCTGTCCCTTCGATCCACCCCCAAGAGCTCCTGAAAGTGCATTCAGGGTATCAGAGCATCCCCATAACGGGCAGCCTGGTACTAGGTTTAAGTTCTGGCAGGGGACTCAGGGAAAAATCTCTCCTGTAAAGTGGGGGTGACAATATCCTCTAGAGTTGCTACAGGGATTAAGGGGGGGTACTGAGGAACTGAAGGTTCTTCCTTCCACCTGGGTCTGTTCTAATCCTCCTGGCTCTGACCCCCCCAGAGTTGACTTAGGGTGAGAGGTCATTGGGGAGTGACGGGGTCACCTGTGGCCTGCGTGATGGAGGGAGAACAATTCTGAGTCAACAGAGGCCTTTGGAGTGGGGGCAGGGAAGGCTCTCACGCCCACTGGCTTCCAGATCTCACAGATAAGGAGAAATTAATGTCTAGTCTGGGCTTCATTCCAGAGATGGACAAACCGGTTTGCCTCTGCCTACCCAAAGAAGCCGCACCTTCCTTGGAGGCAGTGGGTGCCCGCCCAGCCCTTACCCACCACCTCCTTACTCCACCCTTTGGCCTTGATGCAGGACCACTCCAGGACTTGGTGGGTCTGACATGGGACAGAGCGGTGGTAGGTCTGGGGAGAGTGTGCTAAAATGGGGTTGTCAGTCAGTCCTGCCACCTCCACCACTCCTCAGGCAAGCTTGGTCTGAAAAGTTGCCTCCGAAGTCCAGGGATGGGACCCTCATCAGAGACTCAGCCTCATGGGTTCCTGCCAGGAGTGGAAGAACACTGGGATCGGACCATGGCGCTGAGTGACTGCTGGCCTCAGTCTGGCCACTTCCCCTCTCTGGGCTCCAGATCCACGACTGTGAAAAGGAGATGAGGTCTGAATCCGAAGTCTTGCTCCCCCTTCCCTCCAAACAAGCCCTTCCCCATCTCATCTCATTTGAGAGCTCCCCAATTCCATCCTTCTGGCTCCTCAGACCAGAACTTGGGTCACCCTTGAGGCTTCCTTCACTCTCACCCCACATTCAGCCCGTCAGTCGTCCTGTTGGCTCCACCTTCAAGATCCATCCATGATGTGACCGTCCCTCCTACCTGCACTGGTGCCACCCTGCTAATGCTTCTTCCATCTACCTCTGTGCTGTGATCCAAGATGGACTTGGCACCTAGACAGAGCCTGCTCTTTTCTGTTCATATTAATTAGAAAATTTGCTCATGTATTCATTTATCAAACGTGGATGGGCATGTGCCCTATGCAGGGCCCAGGAGTCACTAACATAAAGAAGACCTTGGCTAGGTGCAGTGGCTCACACCTGTAGTACCAGCACTTTGGGAGGCCAAGGCGGGCGGATTACTTGAGCCCAGGAGTTCGAGACTAGCCTGGGCAACATCACAAAACCTTGTCTCTACAAAAAATAAAAAAATTATCCTGGCTACTCAAGATGCTGAGGTGGAAGGATCACCTGAGCCCAGGAGGTCAAGGCTACTGTGAAAACCCTTAAAGGGCTTTACATGAGCGAGATGACAACCAGATTTGCACTTTAGAAATATCACTTTGGGCCAGGCACAGTGGCTCATGCCTGCAATCCCAGCACTTTGGAAGGTTGAGGTGGGAGGATTGTTCGAACCCAGGAGATCAACACCAGTCTGGACAAAATAGCAAGTCCTTGTCTCTACAAAAAAATTTTAAAATTATCTGGGCATGGTGTCACGTGCTTGTAGTCCCAGCTACTCAGGAGGCTGAGGCAGAAGGATCACCTGGGCCCAGGAGGTCGAGGCTGCAGTGAGTCGTGAACATGCCACTGTTCTCCAGCCTGGGTGACAGAGTGAGACCCCAACTTAAAAAAAAGAAGTCACTCTGGCTTCTGGGTGAAGATGCACTGGTGGGGTGTCACATGAACAAGGGACCGCTGGGGTCTATGGCCTGGGTTTAAAACCCATCTCCCCACTCTCCTACTTCCTACCTCCTACCTGAAGGACATTGGGCACAAGCAGTGTCAGGCTGGTGCTGATGCTGGGGTTAGAGACACAGCTCTGCCCACAGAGCTTCTATGCCCGTGGCCAGTTATTCAACACCAACCCCCCCTTTTTTTTGAATTGGAGTCTCACTCTGTCACCCAGACTGGAATGCAGTGACTGCTCCCGGCCACTGCAGCCTCGTCCTGCCAGGCTCGGGCATCCTTCCGCCTCAGCCTCGACCTGCCGGGTTCTGGGATCCTTCCGCCTCAGCCTTCCAAGTAGCTGGAACTACAGGCGCGCGCTACCACGCCCAGTTAATTTTTGACTTATTGTAGGGATGAGGTCTCGCCAAGTTGCCCAGGTGGGTCTTGAACCCGCGGGCTCAGGCAATCCACTCACCTCAGCCTCCCAAAGTGCTGGGATTACAGGCTGAGGCACCGAGCCCAGCTACTCAACCTCTTTAAGGCTCATTTACTTCACCTGTAAAATAGAGGTCATAAAAGTGCCTGCTTCTAAGAGTGGATGTGAAAAATGAATCAATATGTGCAAAATGTTTAGCATAGTTCCTGACACAGAAGAGTCATTATTATTATGTTATTAGTTCAGGCAAGAAGGCATGGAGAGGGCCTAACTATGTGTGTTATGACTGAATTGTGTCCCCCCAAATCCATCTGCTGAAGTCCTAGCCCCCCATACACCAGAATGTGACTGGAGATAGGGCTTTTAAGAGGTAGTTAATGTAAAATCAGGTCATTGGAGTAGCCTCTAATTCAATATGACTGATGTCCTTAAAAGAAGGGAAATTAAAACACAGACATGCACAGAGGGACGACCATATGAGGACACAGGGAGAAGATGGTATCTACGGGCCAAGGAGAGAGGCCTCAGGAGGGCCATACTTTAATCATGGACTTCCAACCTCTAGAATGGTGTGAACATACTTTTCTGTTGTTTAAGCTGCCTCTCAGTCTGTAGCATTTGTTACAGCACACACAGAACGCTGAAAAAATGTGCCAGGCAGAGGTGGCAGGACCAGAAAAGTAGAGATAGAAATTCCAGAGTCACCTGGGAGACTGGTGTGCCCAGCACATAGTAGGCACTCAACAATATCTGTTGAGTAAGTTCAGCCAGGTGCAGTAGCTGCCAGGTGCAGTGGCTCATGCCTCTAATTCCAGCACTTTGGAAGCCCAGGGCAAGATGATTGCTTGGGCAACGTAGTGAAACCTCGTCTCTACAAAAATAAAAAAATTAGCCAGGCATAGTGGCGCGCATCTGAAGTCCCTGCTACTTAGGAGGCTGAGGCGGGAGGATCACCTGAGCCCAGGAGGTCGAGGCTGCAGTGAGCCTTGATCGTGTCACTGCCTCCCGGCCTGGGTGGCAGAGTAAGAGCCTGACTCAAAAACGAACCAACCAACAGACAAAAAACAATTCTCTGTTGAGTAAGCTTGGATTCTACATGAGAAGGCCAAGAGGAGGCAGGACAAACCTGACAGGGCAGGGGCAGAGGGTGACTCTGGGAGCTATGGGGACCCGGCCACTGCCCAGCACATTCACACCCACAACTCCCCTTCAGCCCTCCACTCTGCAAGGGGCCCCCTGGAGTATCCCCATTTTACTGAAAAAGAAACCAAGGGTCATGACTACCCCAGCATGGCAGGGAGTGGGGCTGGATGGGAGCCTGCTGAGCGGGGACTTGGGTTTCGTCACCTGGGTTTGGCTTTGTTGCCTGCTGTTTTAAAGTGACTGAATCTCAGTCATCATCAGTAACTCAAAAAACAACAGATGCTGGCGAGGATGCCGAGAAAAGGGAACACGTCTACACTGTTGGTGGGAGTGTAAACTAGTATAACCTCTGTGGAAGACAGGGTGGCGGCCGGGCTCGGTGGCTCAGCCTGTAATCCCACGCCTTTGGGAGGCTGAGGGGAGTGGATTGCCTGAGCCCGCGGGTTTGACACCTGCCTGGGCAACTTGGTGAGACCTCATCTCTACAATAAATCAAAAATTAGCCGGGCGTGGTAGCGCGCGCCTGTAGTTCCAGCTACTTGGAAGGCTGAGGCGGAAGGATCGCTGGAGCCCAGCAGGTCAAGGCTGCGGTGGCCAGGAGCAGCCACTGCGCTCCAGTCTGGGTGACAGAGTGAGACTGCAACTCAAAAAAAAAAAAAAAAAAAAGAAAGAAAACAGTGTGGCGATTCCTAAAAGATCTAAAAATCGACCTTCTATACAATCCCCCCCCCACCGCAACTACCCTACTGGGAATATACCCGGAGGAACTCAAGTTACTCTATGAAAAAGATACCTGCACATGCATGTTTATTGCAGCATTATTCACAATGACAGGAACATGGAACCAATCGTGCTGCCCATCGGAATAGAACTAGATTAAAAAAAAAAAAAGGTGGCAGCCGGGCTTGGTGGCTCAGCCTATAATCCGCACCTTGGGAGGCTGAGGTGAGTGGATTGCCTGAGCCCGTGGGTTCAGACCCGCCTGGGCAGGCGAGACCTCATCTCTACAATAAATCAAAAAATTAGCCGGGCGTGGTAGCGCGCGCCTGTAGTTCCAGCTACTTGGAAGGCTGAGACGGAAGGATCGCTGGAGCCCAGTAGGTCGAGGCTGCGGTGGCCGGGAGCGGCCACTCTACTCCAGTCTGGGTGACAGAGTGAGACTCCAACTCAAAAAAAAAAAAAAATGTACATATACACGATGGAAATTATGCAACCACAAAAAAGGGCAAAATTATGAACTTCGCAGCAACTTGGATGGACTTAGAGTCTATAGTACTGATTGATCTATCTCTGAAACAAAGAACTGAGTACCACATGTTCTTACTCATAAGTGGACCTTGAGCAATTATCATAGTACTATAAGAAGGGGATTGGCAGTAGTGGGAAACTGCTGTGGCCGGGGGGTGGGGGCATACGTCATCAACAAGGGTACCTGCGTGATGAATACTTTATACCTAACCCTGAATTGTACCCATCTTTAAAATAAAAAACTTAAAAAATAAAATCAAAAAATAAATAGACCATTCCCTTGCTAAGCCTTGGTGTGACCATATGCTCTTTGAGCTGTGGCCAGGTCATGTTTTTTTAAGCTTTGGCCCCCTCCCCTCCCTTGAGGAGGTGAATCCCCTCTTCCTCTCTTTCTAATTTAGTTTTTAAATAAACTATATTTCCTAATCTAAATAAATAAACAAAATAAAAATAAATAAAGTGACTGAATCTCAAAGCACAGAAAAACTTGGCTCCTAGGACACATGGGACAGAGGAGCCAGTGCTTGCTGTGGTGGGGATTTTCCACAACTTCTCTGACTTCTAAAGAAAGGAGTCGAAACCCTACCAGATCTGGTCTCTCTTGTGCTTAGAGAAACATTTGTGGGTCAAGAATTTCCAGCCCATATACTCCTCATGTTTCGAATTCAAAGGAGGCCTGTGAAGGGCTGGGATTTGCTTAACCTTTCACATCATAGAACTTCCTACTTCTTGGCCTTCTGGCAAACACGGCCCCCAGGTCAGGGTTCAGGAGGGCAGTCTGGTGGATCCGGGTATGTAAAGTCAACCCACAGCTCAGTGCCCTGGAAGCAGCCTGATGAAAAAGGAGACTTTTTAATTGCAAAAAACTTTTTGGAATGTCTACATGGAGCAGAAGCGGACATTGGCAGGTGTCAGCTTCCTTTTTCATCTATCTCCCCTCTGGGACACCAGCATTGGTCTCTCCCAAGTGAATGTGCCACCATGAAGCATTTTTCCTGCGCTCCCCACCCTTTGGAATACACCAAACACAAGTCAGCTGTCTTTGAAGTGGAGATTTGTTTATAAATCCAATACTTTTTTTTTTTTGCAGAACATTTTAGGCCTTTGCAGATTATTGTTTTAACATTTCCCCCAAATGTTGTTTGCAATATTTTGGTAAGGTAGAGACAAGAGGAATTTTTGTTTTACTTTGTTTTATAAGAAGCATAGCTGGGCTCGGTGGCTCAGCCTGTAATCCCGCGCCTTTGGGAGGCTGAGGCCTGGGCCTGTGGGTTCGAGACCCGCCTGGGCAGCGAGACCTCATCTCTACAATAAATCAAAAATTAGCCGGGTGTGGTAGCGCGCGCCTGTAGTTCCAGCTACTTGGAAGGCTGAGGCGGAAGGATCACTGGAGCCCAGCAGGTCGAGGCTGTGGTGGCTGGGAGCAGCCACTGCACTCCAGTCTGTGCGACAGAGTGAGACTCCAACTCAAAAAAAAAAGAAGCATAGTGTCTTGGAGAAAACAGATTCCTGGACCTAATTCCTCTCGAAAGTGATTCAGGACTGAGCCTTCGAGATCAATCTTGCTGGTCTCTGATAGACTCCAGGTTCACAACCAGACTCACACACAATTGTTGGACGAGAAATACCAGTCTATAAAAATTCTAAAAGAACACCCCACCCCCTGGTCAAGAGTTCCTTATCTCTGGGGCATTTTCTGTGTGCTGAAGATAAGGATCTGATCATTCACTCTCTGTACAGGAGAGCTGAGAGGTGATCAAATTCCCTTCCCATTTTATAGAGGGAAAGCAGGGGCCCAGAGAGGGGAACAGTGCATTAGTGACAAAGGACGGAGTCTTTTCCCTCAAAATTTTTACTGTGAGAAATGTCAAACCTAAAGAAACATTTCAAGGACAGTACAATGAATACCTATATTTACTTACCAATTGCTAATATGATACCACATTTACTTTATCTCTTTCTTTCTCTCTCACCCCACATATGGTTAGTTTCAGTTATCGTAATATTTCACCCACATTACTCCAGCATGCATCCTCTTTTACATTATCACAATACAACTATCAAACAGGATCTCACTCTGTTGCCCAGGCTGGAGTGCAGTGGCAGGATCATGGCTCAATGGAGCCTCAACCCCCAGGGCTTAATTGATCCTCACACCTCTGCCTCCCAAGTAGCTGGGACTACAGGGTGCACCACCACACCTGGCTAATTTTTATTTTTAGCGATGACGTCTCACTATGTTGCCTAGACTGGAGGCTCATGCCTGGGCTCAAACCATCCTCCCACCTTGGCCCCCCAAAGTGCTGGAATCACAGGCATGAGCCTCCACACCTGACCAGACTAAAAAAATGTAACATCAAGTGATATTATTATCTAATACATACTCCATAATTCCAATTTCTTTCATTGTCATACTAGCTATAATAGTGTTCATTAGGCCATGCCTGGTAGCTCATGCCTGCAATCCCAGTGCTTTGGGCAGCTGAGGCAGGAGGAGCACTTGAAACCAGGAGTTCAAGAACAGCCTGGGCAACACAGAGAGACCCCATCTCTACAAAAAAATTAAAAATTTGCCAGGCATGGTGGTGCACCCTGTAGTTCCAGCTACTTGGGAGGCTGAGGCAAGAGGATCCCTTAAGTGCAGGAGTTTGAAGCTGGGGTGATCTATGATCACGCCACTGCACTCCAGTCTGGGCAACAGAATGAGACCCTGTCCAAAATAAATTTTTTAAAAATGTAAAAATAATGTTCATTATAGGTTGCTTGTTTTTACCCAATAATTAAACAAATGTTACTCTGTGCTTTTAGTTGTTATGTCCCCCTTGTTCTGCAAGTCTTAGCCTTTTGCTTTGTTTTGTTTGGTTTTTGCTTTTGTCTTTCATGACATGGACACTTTTAAAGCATCCAGGCCAGCTGGTTTGCAGAAAGTCCCTCAATTTGAATGTGGCTGATTGCTTCCTGCTGATTAGATTCAGTTTAAATCTCTTGGGCAGATACTGTAGAGATGACGGGAAGTCCTCAGGCAAGACACCAGAAAGCACATGAGGCTCGTTAGTCCTTTTATTGAGGATGGCGCCTTTTCTTTTTCTGAGTTGGAGTCTCACTGTTGCCCAGGCTGGAGTGCAGTAGCACGCTCACAGCCACCGCAGCCTCGACCTGCTGAGCTCAGGTGATCCTTCCTCCTCAGCCTTCAAAATAGCTGAAACTATAGGTGTGCACCTCCACACCCGGCTGATTTTTTGATTTATTGTAGAGATGAGGTCTCACCAAGTTGCCCGGGTTGGTCTCGAACCCGTGGGCTCAGGCAGTTCTGGCTATATCGTCCAGGTTGGTCTCAAACTCCTGGCCTCAAGTGATCCTCCTGCCTGTGCACCCCAAAGTGTTGAGATTACAGGCATGACCAACTACACCTGACCATTGGTGGTCTTCTTTAAAGAATTTTCCTTTCTCCCTTCTCCCTTCTCCCTCCTCCCTCTCCCTCTCTCTTTTTGTGAGTTGGGTCTCACTTTGTTGCCCAGGCTGGAGTGCAGTGGCACCATCATGGCTCATCATGACATAACTAGCCCTCTATCCTCTCTTTTAAAACATATTTTTAGACAATTTTGACTCGTGAATTTATATTTTATCCAAGGGACCGAATGTATTACTTCCATTATTTACTTTGTTGTCAAATGTTCCCAGACATGGCCATCGTGGGCCTCTTCAGGCCTCTCTGTGCTGGCACCTCTGATCTATTCCCACCATCCTTTGAGCACTTCTTTACTTTCCACACAATAAAATGTGTCAGGCTCCTCTTGGCTTTTCCTGTCCCAGCCCTGGAGTCAACCGGCTCTCCAAGGGGCCCTAGGGTCTTTTACTGGGGAGTGGTGTTTAGAATCTAAGAGTGGTAACGTCCTTTTTGCAACTGGTTTGTTACTGCTTCTAGGCCCTTTCAGTGAACAGAGGTAGGAAGTTTGGGCCAGGTGCAGTGGCTCACACCTGTAATCTCAGCACTTTGGGAGGCTAAGGCAGGAGGACTGCTTGAGCCCAGGAGTTCGAGACCAGCCTGGGCAACATAGCAAGACCTCATTGCCACAAAAAAATCAAAGCACTAGCTGGGCATGATGGTGTGTGTTTGTAGTCCCAGCTACTTGGGAGGCTGAGGTGGGAGAATCACTTGAGCCCAGGAGGTCAAGGTGGCAGTGAACCATGATCATGCCACTGTACTCCATCCTGGGCGACAGAGTGAGACAACGCCTCCCCCTACCAAAAAAAAGAAAGAAAAAGAAATACCACAGAGTTCTCCTTTCTCCATTCCAAATCTACCTCATCCTGTAGTGAGAACCTGACAACACCAGTCATGGAGTAACCAAGTTGCTTCAGAATTGCCCCACCCTTCCCACTGCCAATAACAAACTCACCATTGAGGATTGAGGGTCTATGACAGGTCTCTTTGTCCTCAGAGAATACTCCACCAAAGGAGTACAGCCAGACAACCCAGTCCAGAGTTACTCAGATATAGTCTTTCTCTTTCCTTGTTCTGCAAGTGTCATCAATGGCATACACAGATTCATCAGTTTCTACTGGATTTCAACTTGAGGCTTTTCCCCATCCTTGTTAACTTAATTTTCTTCTTTCTTTCCTTCTTTCCTTCCTCCCTCCCCTCCCCTCCTTTCCTTTCCCTTCCTTCCTTCCTTCCTTCTTT